>NC_072738.1:48693122-48779849 GCF_026930045.1 Uloborus diversus | reverse complement strand
TTTGGAAGAATGAATAGAAATAGTGACACTTTTTATTAACCTGGTTGCAGTTGATTTTGGAATTATTACTGAGGATGAAGATATAATACTTGTAGTTCTTCCTTAGCCAAATTTAAACTGACGCAGCCATTTGGTGTTTCCAATTTCTTTTTCAATTTTTAATTTTTGGCTTATTTACCAAACTTGATCTTAATCAACTGTATTAAGTTTATTTAACAAACTTTTATATGCAAAAGCAAAATATGTACCCGCAGGCTTTCAATAATTTTCACAGATGTAATTGTTTTGTTTTTTGTTTCAAAATTTTCTGTCGAGCAGATTTAAAAGGCAGTAAATATCCCATAAGTGGATGCATTTCCGAAAACAAAAAATCATACTAAAAATTTATATATTTTATCAATTAAAATCCCCTTACCCCTTTTTTTTAAATATGCTTGATTTAAATTTAAATGAAAGGGGGTGACCCACTTACCCCTTATTACGGGTTATGTGGGTCAACCCCTTTGTTTTTTTTTATCAAAATAACGATAAAAAGTACACGTTTGCGTTTGGTGTCTCAAAATTTTTTCTTAAACTTAGAAATATCTCCTCAATCGACAGATTTAAACTTAATGGAACATATTTGGAGATACCTGGTGGCTAGATTACGGAATTACACCATTGAAACGAAAAGCGAACTAGAAACAGTAAGACTCGAAGAGCGGCTGAACACTTACTCAGAAATTGCATAAAAAAAGAAAGAAAAAACAATGAAATCTATTCCCAGACGTTTAAAAGCTGTTGTTGATACAGCATGATATTCTATTAAATCATAATTTTGTAAAAAGTTAGATTATTTACTAATTTTTTGACATTTTTTCAGTGTACAAAGACTTTTGTGAGATAAAATTTCCGGCACTTTTTGGTTTTTGATTTTTAAAAAATTAAGTTTCAATGTTTTATTAAATATTTTCGTGTAGTTATGTTAAAAATAGATCATAGATCTTATAATTAAATACCTATTCCGAAATTTTAATTCTAAATAATGCATGGGGCCTATTTCATTGAAAGTCGTAGGTGTACGAACACTTTTCAGAGTCACTGTATAAAACTCTTCGAAAAGCTTTAGACGTTAAAATATGTATCATTGTGCTCCTACTGAAGACTTGTATTTCGAACACGTATTACATAAAAATGAAAATACAAGTTCTGGGAGAGATTGCGTGTGAATTTCTACTGCAAATTTGTGTCCTTAATACGTTAAGTAAAATTTCTCAACCTTGAAATGTGCATTCACCATTTCAATTTGAATTTGTGTGAATAAACTTGAAGCGACTTCCTGCAATTATTACTGCAGTTTGGATCACATATTCATGGCTTTTCATAACATTTATCAACTTTCCCATATTTGCTTCTTAAATATATTGAAAAAAAAAATTCCTTGAAATAAATGTAATATAAATTTAATTACTACATACTTTTTGACCAAAGTAAGCAATTTTTCCCGAAAATTTTCAGCCGCAAAGGAAATTTTTTAAAGTTGATTAGAAGTATTATTTTAAGTTTGAAAAAGCTTTTATGAAAAAAAGTCCTCAACTTTTAAAAGAGCGTTTGGCACTAGTACGTCACTGCGTATCGTTTAACTAACACAAATTTTTGCAGTAATTGCGCTGCTGCTCACCAAATTGATTTTTAAACATGCACTAGGGGAGGGTGGCCCAAAGTGGGAAGGCCTTCGTATGCCCCTACCACGGTGTGTAAGTGGCGATGCAGACGTATGTCGTGTTTACATGAACACCCCCCGAGTTTTCATTAGTCCGAGCGAAACAACAGTGAAACGCTATGGCGCAACCATCAGGCTTAAAATTAAAAACATGATACATTTTTAAAAAATATGAAGTTTTGTAACTTGTGATTAGTCGAAGATCAGCTTATTTTTTTGATTGTCAATAATATTACATTATTCTGACACCATCCACAAACAAACTACGATAGTCATTTCGTTTGTTTCTTTTTTAAATTTAAGGTTATAACTATTTAAACAAAAAACCTGCCTTGGGGCAAAGTGGGTCGGTCAAAGCAAGTACAGAATTTAATCATATATTTATTTATAATTTCTTGACTCGCGTACTGACTTAGATTTTCTATTTCAACAGGATAGGTATGACTTTAAAAAGTTTTTTTTAAGGGTGGCTAATAATTAATCTATTTATTTAATCAGTTATTTCTTTATGTTTTATAAACAAATGTGCTGACTTTAAATTGGATAAGTACAACGTTTTTGTATATTTTTTTTTATAATGGCAGGTAGCTAGTCAATTATTTTAATCATTTATAACTTCATATTTGATTGGTAAATGTACCAAATCACAATTAGTTAAGCTTACCCGCTTTGGGCTCCCTTATAGGGCAAAGCGGGTTTTTCAAATTTTGAAAAGTTTGAAATAATACAAAAATCACTTTTTATTTTGAAGTTCAAGAGAACCTTGCTAGAAAATAAAACCGAAAATGTTGCGATAAAAATCCAAAAACTACAAATTTCGAGCGTTCTTCGAAAACCTACCCGCTTTGAGCCATCCTCCCCTATATACTGCGTATAAAATGTGTGTTATATACAGGGTGACAAGAAATAACTTAGACACATATAATACACCATAACTTTAATTCTAATGAAAATATTACGATCAAACCTCAAAATAAATATGAATACATTTTTTCGTCTAATATATTTACAAGTGTTTACAGTGGCTACCTTTAGGATTAATACAGAGCTTAAATATCCTATCCCTTGCATAGGGATTTTTTTTAGGGATGCCAAAGTTTTAGGAAGTTTAGCACACAACGACACAACCTTGTCTCCAGGACCTTTTTACACTGTTAAACAGCGTCAAAGACCCCAATCTAATGGTTTGGGGCAGTAGTCGGAAAAACTAAATTTTTTCTGTAATCTTTATATATTATTTCCGTAGCCTGTTTTTGGTTTCAACACGAGATCGTCCTCAATTCTTGATCGATTTCTATGATTTATACCTTATTTTAAAGTTTATTGTGCAGGCTACTGACGAAAAATAGACCCACGGTCTAAAAGTTGTTTTTTTTCTGTCAAAAAACTTGTTTAAAAAGAGCCAGAATGATGTTTTCGGTTAAATTTATAACTTTAACTTGCACTGTGACCGACAGAGCTGAATAGCTTGATCGGCATAGCGTTTGCCTGGTAACCAGGAGACTGAGTGTTCGGTCCCATGTCCGGACAATCTGAATCAAAAAATTAGAAAATATCACGCATTACATGAACACTTAATAACAATGAATAACAAACATGAGGGAATAGAATAGATGAGACGGAAACGCTTCTTGCTGTTATGAAAACTTGATACAATGTAGAGCTAAACTGATTGTAAGGGTTCTTTTTTTAACTTTGGCTCCGGTAAGAAAATTAAAGCATAATGTAAGCGAAAATATAAGTATCAGGTTCAAGATTTCAGACTACAGTGGAATTGTTTTTTGTTCAGAAAAAAATAAGAAATCGTATATTGAAATATAGATTCTTCTAATGAGTTTTTGACTCTTTGTACAAATAAAAAAATTACTACCTCAGTTTGAAGGGTAAAATATATATTTTTTTCTTCTTTTTGCAAAAAAAAAAAAAAATAATAATAATAATAATCCTATCACATTTTTACTACATTCGAAAAACTACGCTTAAAAAAGAACTTAGTTCAAATTATTTTGTATTTTAACCATGCTGTTAAATGATGAACACGTGCTGCCATCTAAACCATAACGGTTTAAGCAGCCTGCGATAACAAATGTAAAAATTTTCAAAAATAAAAACACTTCTCTTCAATATCTTATCTTATATATTATTTCTGTGGATTATTTTTCTGTCACATGCGAGATCTTTCTTATCTCTTGAAGAAATTCCCCCTCATTTTGAAACTTATCAGGCCGGGTAATGACGAAAAATAGACTTCCGGTCTAAAAATCAAGTTTTCGGAAACGCTCTTGCTGTTGGATAACCTTGATGCAGCCTGTAATGCTTATGCAAATTTTTTTTTTTTTTTTTTTTTTGAAGCAAAGTTCTAATATAGTTTTCCAATTTTTTGCGTCGTTTTCGGCAAGAAAAAAAAAGTAAAACTAACCTTTTTTTTTCAATAATAAAGCTTAAAAGCACTGGATTTAGTTGTTCCGTTAAATTGATAAGTTTTTTCATCGGTAGAGCGTTCGGCTATAAACTATGAACTTCGGGCAAGCTCGGGCTGTCCGACATAATAGCAAATTTACATTTATATTACGCATTACATGTACTCATAACATACAACAGATAACACACGTAATAAAATAAATGCAGTGGGAATGCTACTTGGTGTTTTGACTCTTTTATGCAGGTTACAGTTGTCATTCAGATAAGTTGACTGTTAATCGAAGGTGTTCTTCCTTTTTTTTTTTTTAGCTTTGACTCCGTCCAGACCACTAAGCATAATGTAAGCATAAAAAAAAGTATTAGATTTACCTCAAGGGAATCCTTTTTGTGCAGAAAAACATTTTCATTGTATGCTGAAATGTAGATTTTTCTAATAGCAGTGTTCGACCTTTTGTACAAATGAAAAAATACTACGCCAAATTGAAACTACGAGTTTCACCCAGTAAACCTATAATTATTTATTCGAATACTATGTAAAACATTAAAATTATTATCAACATCATTAGTAAGAATTCATTTTCTACACCTCTGCTTTCGGCTGAAAAAAAAAAACATTTTGTCTACGTTCGAAAAATTATACTTAAAAAACGGAATTAGTTCAACTGGTTTTGGTTTTGAATTTTAAGTGTTCGATTAAAAGAAAAACATGTGCGGGCATTTAAGCCGTAACGGTTAAAGCAGCCTGCTAAGGGAAATTGTTCAATATTTAAAAATAAAAATACTTATTTTCAATCGAATTTATTACTTCTCTAGAATGTTTGTTTCAATCGCTACTTGAGATCATCCTCATTTTTTAATCAAATGCCATGTTTTACGAATAATTTTAAATCGTATTATGCTGGCAATGACAAAACATAGATGCATGATCTTTTTTTTTTACCCGGCAAAAAGCTTTTTTTCTGTTTTTTTATTACGCATTCCTTTAATGAATAGCATTCGAAAAGGAAGGCGCAATTGCATATTTTATTGGGCTTACTTTTTTCGCTTCTTCTTCATAACGTTCTTTCTTTGAAATTTTTAAGGAGCGAAATGCCTTATGAAACGATTCGAAGCACAGTGCGGAGCTCCGCACGGGTTGACTAGTCTTTTTAAAATCAAAAACGTTCAGGCACGGGACATTCTCGGCTGCCAGAAAAGACAAAAGAATTACTAAATTGGCAGTTATTGTTTATTTATATACTTTTTTTTCTAAGCCAAGCTCTATTCAATGCAAGCATAGGTAAAATTTGAAAATTACGATGGCAGATAGAACGTATGGCGTCAAAAAGATTTGTCTGAGGTCAGCCGGTATTTTTATGAGTGTTATTTCTCATTGCATCCTCTGATGTACTTGCGTAAAAGCAATTGTGTTAAAAGAGTAACTTGCACCAATTAGATTCGTTTGAACCTTGTTTCGTTTTTTTTTCTTTTTTTTTTTAAACTTTATTTAAAAGTAGTTTCCAGAAATCGCTACAAACTACTATTTTTTTTTGTATCGAACTACTCACTGCACTACTTATTTTCAAAAAGTAGTGCGCTCCACTACAAACTACTAAAAAATGTAGTTGCAGTGCTATCCAAATTATTAGTCTAAAGAGTTTTTTTCTTTTGTTTTTTGTTTTTTGTACACTATTTGTACTAAAATACTATTTGTTTTACTGTTAAAGTACAGTACATACTGTACACTTATTATTACGTTATTTTAGCATAATTTAATGTTTTCAGGTGGCAGCACTGTCTGCTTTGTTTATGTTCTTTGTTTATCTACCTACCAGGAACATAACCTCAATCAACTCAAACAGTTCACTAGTTCTTTTTATTAGTGTGTTCTGTTATATTTAAAGTTAGTTTTAGGTAATTAGTGAGTATGTGTATGTGAGTATATATAACAGTGAGTATAAACAATTTTTTACCTCCTTTTTTAAAAAGTTAAGAAATGGTGTAAACCTTGTGAAAAGTATGCCAAAAAGACTTAAAATGCTCATCAAGAACAAGGGAAAGCATACTAAATATTATATAATTATTTCACTGCTCGTTAATGTGTCTATAGTTATGTAATCAATAAAGAATTTGCTTTTAAAACAGTCTTAGACTAATAATTTGGCCAGCACTGTACTACAGTAGCGTTGTTACTTGTAGCGCTCTACTTCCAAGCCCTGGTTTGGGGTGGGATATGTGTTGGAGGGAAAATATCAATTGTTTTCGTTGATAAGGGGGAAAAACTAGTCAAAAAACATATCTAAAACGCATTTTGGAAGATTTTGTCTCACCCTGGTCGCAAAAGTTCGTTGGAAACAAAAGATGGACCTTCCAACAGGATTCCGCACCTGCAGACAGAGCAAAATGCACTCAAGATTGGTGCAAGATAAATTTTCCGGACTTCATTGGAGCTCAACAATGGCCACCGTATTCCCCAGAGTTGAACCCAATGGATTATTCTGTTTGATCCACCGTGGTAACAAGGTTTATGAGGTGTGTGCTAAATCTCATAAAACTGTAGTATCCCAAAAGAAATACTTATGCATCCTTATCAGCACAGCAAGCGAGTTGCGGCTCAAAGCCGAAAATTTTGTGACACATTTAAAGCTCTGTATTAATCCTAAAGGTAGCCATTTTGAAAATTTGTAAATATATTAGGCAAAATAATGTATTCATATTTATTTTGAAGTTTGGTCGTAATATTTTCATTAGCATTACAGTTATGGTGTACTATGTGTGTCTAAGTTATTTCTTGTCACCCTGTGTGTGTTATGGAAACAAATTTAACAAAATCATGTGAATAGATTACTATTTAAATGTTGCGAGGATTTCACACTTACAGCAGCTTATTTAGCCTTCTAAAAGTGAAGTTTTTACTAGGACTTTTGATCTTTCGGGGAAAGGATTTTATTAAATGATATAACTAAGTACAGAAATATTGTGCAAAATGTGTTTTTCATTTACTGACGTCATAATACAAGTTTTTGAGTAGCTAACATTGTATATAGTATTTTCTTCATGTTTATTAATATTTAATAATATCATTGATCATCAGCGTTACCTTCTTATGCTTTAAAAAATTACTCAACTTTAAAAAAATTAAAAGTTCAGAACTTTTTCTATAAAAACTTTTTCAAACTTAAAACACGTACTTCTAATCAATCTTAAAAAATTTCTTCTCGGCTGAAAATTTTCGTGAAAAATCGCGTATTTAAGTCAAGAAGTGTGTAGTGATTAAATTCATAGACATTTATCCCAAGGAACTGTTTTTTTCAATATATTTAAGACGCAAATATGGGAAAGTTGAGAAATGTTATGAAAAACCATGAATATGTGATCCAAACTGCAGTAATAAATGCAGGAAGTCTATTCTTCAAGTTTAATCAACTTCTGTGGGGAAGCTAACGGAAGAAAGTTTTCCTGACACCGTTTAACACTTTTAGTAAAACTGGAACAGTTGATTGACTTACTTAAAAGTGACCTGTAAACAATGAACTTTTACGAACGAACAACAAAAGTTTAAAATGTTCAATTTGTCGCGACCCCTATTCATATTCCAATTCATCCAAATTTTCGTTTAATGATTTACTTTGATTAGTGGGAAAAAGGGCAGAAATGTGGAGATAAATATTGAAAGAATTTAACCGGAAATGTACTTTTATGTCAGCGCAAATTTGCAAGAAACAAAAAAAAGTACAAACATATTCAGGAAAACAATGGAGAAAGCCAAAATTACAAAATACAAAATTAGGAAGGATACAAAGTGAAATACGCGTGAATTAGGGACTGATACGTCAATTATATATATATATATATATATATATATACAGTGGTAAAAAAAATTACATCACCCATGCCGCAAAGGAGAGGAATATCATACCGACTGCATTCAACACACAGTCAAGCATCCCGTATCCCAGATGATTTGGGGATGCATTTCTGATCAAGGAGTTGGTGGGCTTCACTTTGTGCAAGGAACAGTAAACGCTCAAGTGTATATTGGCATTTTGGAGGAGAAATTGCTTCCTACTATCCGGGATCACTTTACTTCAGTTCCAAACGTCATTTTCCAAGAAAATTCTGCTCCATGTCATAGTGCAAAATTGGTAAGTAACAATTTAAAAATCTTTATCCTGCCATTAGACTTGAATTGACAAGGGGTTAAGTAATTTTTTTCTCTAAACTCACACGCTGGTTCATAAATGGAAAAATGAGCATGGGGGTCATCAGTTTGCCATGACTCGGAAACAGCCCCGATCTACGCAAACAATTATCGGATTCCTGCTGTTAAATGTTTATTTCATAAGTTTTGCAGAATTTCCCATACATTCATCGTTAATCGGTCGACCAAAACTTCTCACATAATCCTATTGTCGTGAAAATTCGAGGGTGATGCAATGTTTTTTACCAGCACTGTACATATATGTATGTGTGTGTTTGTGCGTGTGGGTGAGAACACGCATTATAATTCCTAACTTTGAAGCATAGTATGTCTAATCACTTCTGTTGACTTTAGAAACTGGAACCAAAAACAAGAGCAGGAGAACTTTTACGTAAGAACCTTCTTGTAATTAACTAAATCGTATATTTAATTTAGATGAAGTCAGCGTTTGACCACACCCAAGAAACACCGAAAGATTCTGTCGCGTTATCATTTTCCTCAATGATGAAGAATTCGAAGGTGAGAAAAAATAAAAACGTGCACGACAACCATAGCTTTCGTGTGAACATCAGAGATCGTGTCATGAATTTTTTTGAAATAATTTTTCTTCTTATTGAACTAACTTGGTCGATTTGCTTTAAATTTTAAGATAAAGCATGAAGTATAGATACGTGATGCTTTATCTTAAAATTTGTCTTTATAAAAATGCCTTTATATGTAATTACGTATAAAAAGCATTTACGGAACGAATTGAATATGAAGTGCTATACTTTCCTGTTTTAACGTACACTCTAAAATTACCATACACTGTATTCAGTCGGGTTCGGATAAAATCGGAAACTTTCCTAGAAAATAATGGGCTGCTAATAGCTGTGAAAAACCAGGAAAGTTTCGTGCTAAAAGTTACCTTCCTGAAGTTAACCTGGAATCTTTCTGAATTTATAGAAACTTACCCAACTAAAGCCAGTCATGTTTCTAGAATAATTCAGGAACCTTCAGAGGAAATTGATATATGTTTCTGGTAATATCTTTGCACCTTCCTGATTTATCAGAAAAGCTTCCAAAGCATTTACAGCCGAAGCGAACAAGGAGTTTCAAGTAGTTCTGTCAAAGCTACAATATTCGGAGAAGGCGAAACACCTAACAAAGAAGCTTAGTAGAATTTTACACTGGTAGTTTAAAATGTTTTTCACCAGAGTGTAAAATTGGCATTCATGGAACTTGTTGCGATTCAGGAAACTTTGTCGCATTTGGAAGAAGAGTGCCACAATACGAAGAAATGAAATTTTACAGGAGGAGCGTTTGAACTCTTCAGGCAATTTGCATTAAGAAAAGTAAGTTTTCCGCGCTCTCTAGTGGTTAATATTAGAACAAAAAATCTTTCATTATTTTCCAAAGAAGATGACGTCTTTTGAAGGCCTTTAAGCGAAAAAAAAAAGAAAATTAAAAATTTCGTATTGTGGCGCTCTTTTTCCAAACGAGCGAAACTTTGTGCTACAATCTGATTGTGAAAAACCATCTCTCAGCATTGTTGGATTTCTGACCACTGTTTTTGATTTCTTATCTGCCAGAACTATTTGTAAATGTTCTTCGATCTATAACCTCAATTCTTGAAAAGCTTACCATACTTGCAAAAATTCTCATACTGTAGTCAATGGTTTTTCCTTAACATAATGCTCTATTTACTAGATACTTGCAAACATCTTTTCCGCCATATTAACCCAACAACAAACATCTATCGATTTTTGAGAACATTTTGCCTCTCTTACGAAAATTATTTCCGTCAAAACTACTTCAAGACACAATATAAGTCCGAACTCACTCACTGGCGATAAACAAAAACCTTTTCCATTAGGGAGACAAGAGAGTCTAAAAATAAACTAAACTGTCGCAGGAGAAGAGACAATTTTTAGTGTTTAGCCACTTAAACGCCAAGTGCCTAAATAGTGAATAAACATTGGTCCACAATTTCTGCACTGTCATAAACATGTCATTCCAAAACTCAGAGGATGTTTTCATCTTGCCTTCTATTCGCTTTTTAACAAGTAGTCTTTTGATTATCTACCCGGAGAAACTTCTTTATTATTCCATCTTATTTTTCGGATCATTTTATTACGCACTTGTAAACAACTTTCGTAAAATTTTATTGCATTATCTCATTACTTTTTAAGCCTTATCATAGAGTTAATGAATTAATGAAAGAGGAGTAGTACTTTTTTAGCATTTAAGCTAGAATTTCACTCACAGACAGTCTATGCTATAATTTAGAAAAGCAGTGAAGGGAGAGTTTGGGGGTTAAACTCTCCTTCCGTGAACTTTCCGGTTTGAAGACATATTGCCAATCCAATTCACCCCTTTAGAAATGGTGACTTTATTTGAAGCCACCATTTTTTAAATGTTTGTCAGCCAACGGGCTGTGTTGCTTCAACAATTGGCTGAAAAATAAATGGTGGCCTCAAACGAAGTTAGCGTTTCTCAGGGGGGGGGGGGGAGTTAATATACCCACGAATAAGAAATTGTGTGGACCAACTCCCTCTCCCGAAACGGATAAGTAGATGAATAGATAGATAGACAGGTAGACAAGCAGACACATAGATAGATAGATAAAAAGATACGTAAATAGATAGGCATAAAAACAGACTGAAAGATAGATAGATAAACTGATAGATTAATAGATAGACAGATAGAGAAACAGACAAATAGACATGCAAATGAACAGATAGATAGAAAGACAGACAAATAGATAGATAGATAGATAAACAGCTAGATAGATGGACAGACAGATAGGTAGACAGACAAATAGGTATATAGATAAACACATAGCTCAAATATTCCTATAGTTTGGGCAAACCTAACCGCGCAGCGTCGTAATGCCATAATTGGGATGTGCATAGCCTTCACAGTGCTGTCAGGTTAGGTTTGATAGATGGACAGACAAACAAATAGGTATGTAGATAAACAGATGGTAAGATAGATATATGGACAGACAAACAAATAGATAGATAAAGAGATAGATAGACAGACAGCCAAATGCATGGATGGATAAAGAGATTCATAGATAGATGAAATCAGAGGATCCGAGATTTTTTAAACGTTCAACCGAGGCAATATTATTTACAAAGGCGATCCACGGTGGCTTCTGGCCTTGTCAATAAAATCACACTAAGTCAACAAAAGCAATAATATTTTGAACATGAGACAGTATCGTAGCTTAAAATTAGCAGCCAGGGAACAAAATTAGAACGAACTAATGCCTCACTGTAAGCAATTGCATCCTTCTCATTGATTATACTGAATTTTATCTTTATCTTTACTAATAATAAAGCTGACAGTCTCTCTGTCTGGATATCTGTCCGGATCTCTTTCTGTCCGGATCTCTTTCTGTCCGGATCTCTGTCTGTCAGGATCTCTGTGACGCGCATAGCACATAGACCGTTCGGCCGATTTTCATGAAATCAGGCACAGAAGTAGTTTATAGCATGGGGGTGTGCACCTCTAAGCTATTTTTCGAAAATTCGATTTTATTCTTTTTCTATTATAATTTTAAGAACATTTAACCGAGCAAAATTATCATAAGATGGACGAGTAAACTACCAAGCTATTATAACGTGGAACCGTAACATGGGCAAGCCGACTGGCGAGAAATTCAACATACATTATTTGTAAATGTACAGGCAAACTCAAAGGCCTTTTAATTTTCTACCACGGGCAAAGCCGTACGGGTGCCACTAGTTCATAATATAGCCCTATATGTAGAGGATAGTCCTCTATAACGGAGACAGTCGCTCAAATGGGAAATTTCGGTTTCTCGTGCATTTGTGGTTGCACTATGAGTAATACACATAACATATATAATTTCTTATCGTTTATACACCAAATTGAATCGAGTTATTGACATGTTTGAGAGTTTATTCTTTTGCTGGAAAACTTCACTTTTTTTTCAATTTTTCGTTTTTGCTGTATTGGATTTAGTCAAGTCACCTTACAACATACGATTTTGGTAAGTACAGCATTGCTTGTTCTAAAATTTAGGTAAATTTTCATATACTTCACAATAATCTATCTTAGTTCCTCCAAAAGAGTAGCTTTTAAAAAATGTCTGCTGCTGCTTAAATGGGGACATCCATAATAGGTAAAACAACGTCATCCCTGTTTTAGACGTCATGAAATGTTACTTAAATATCGAACACTATGCTAAAATTCTATGAAAAATACGCGATATCAAAATCTTTAAGTAGGGGAATGTGAAGCAAAGTGAAAGAGCGAGGCAAAGTGAAATGGTGAAGTATTTACTCTGCTTCTAGCGCCACCTATCAAGTAATATTTTAACCCATGTAGTAACAAATGTAGTCTACTCCCGTCAAGAGAAAATTACCTCTGAAAATCATAGAATATAATGATACAAGCGATTTTCAAACATCGATACTCATATTTGTTTGAATATTATCTCATAATTTTGTTGTAAGTAGAAAATTATTTTCGGTATTATTGAATTTTAAAGTTCTTGTAATTAACATTTGAAATATTAATTGAGACCGTCTAATATTCCGTGCAGTATTTATTTAGTTAACATTAAGCTTATTTCTATTTGAAATATTTTTCACAATTAGACAAGTACATGCGGGGCAAAGAGAAATACAGTTAATTTCGTTTAATAGGGAAGTTGCAACCTATTAAATGTTCATATTTTGGCTATTGGATATTATTAATTGACCCTCAAAACTAAAAAATTCACCATCGCCGAATTTTAAAACACCGTGATTGATTTTTAATGAATTCTTAATAATCCACGCGCAAAAGTGCGCTCTTCTGAAGCGTCACGAGCTTACGTCACAGGGCACTAATGGGCAGCCTTCCGCCGAAGATGCCTTGTTTTCGCTAGGGACATTTTGAGCACGCTGATATTTTTATTTTTTAGAAATTCAATAATCCTTTTGAACACACTATGGAGGCCGGATTCGTTAAAGCACAATCTAAATAATCTTCCTCAAGTAACATCAATGATGATATTCGAATATTTCCGAGAGGATGAGAGGTTTAATGTTCCAGAAACGCGAGGAGTTAAATGTGAGGAGATAAGCCTTTTACGTTTCGTCTTCGAAGTCAAATGCACGTCCTTCGGTTTCTCCCCTATCGGAAGAGCGCATGACGTCACTTCCTATGCCATTTGACGTCATAAGCGCTTGAACTTTAAAAATTAATTAAAAAAAACTACTTATCGTATCGCAAAAATTTTTTCACCTATGATGTTCATATATGCTACTCTATCATATAAAAATAAAATTGAAAAATCGAAAACTTCCCTATTATTCAACCATTTATTTTAATCTCTTACATATTCGTTATAAATTAATTAATTAACATATTTTACGTAGTAATTAACTTAGTTATTCATTCATTCACTTAATTTTTTATTATCCCTCATTTACTCGCGCATTTATTTGTCCTCATCCATCAATCAACTTAATTATTTGTTGATTTTTTTCAGTATCTTTTCATTTATTCACTCAACATTTTATTTACTGATTAATTACATTAAAAATATTTCTTATAATCAAAAAAAAAAAAAATTTACATTGCAAAAATATTTCATATTTCGCCCCATCAAAAAAAGTGAACATTTTCCCCTTTATTTGAAAGCAAAAATTTACAGCCAAAAATATAAAACGATATTTCAATGCAAGTTTTATAAAAAATACAACGCTTTTTCTTTATGTACTGTAATTTTCACAACAAAATTTCCAATTTGCTTATTTTGAAAAAGCTCAGTCAATTTAACTATTTCCCTTTTCCCCGCACTCACTATACTATTTTAATTGATTAGAAATGATTCTACTAAGCTAGCATCGAAAAAGCATAGCTTGAGCTATTCAAGAGTTGGAAGGGAACATGGTTTGCTGGAGATGACCTGAACTATGTGATACTTAAACAACTACAGAGAGAAATTAAATGAACCAAATAACCAAAAACCAATTAACCGTTTTGGTGCACAAAAATTGCGAATTACTGCAGACACGTGTTTCGGTGTTACAAGGAACACCTTTTTCAATGCAAAGAAGTGTGAGCTTCCTATTCCTATTCAGAGTCACAACTGACTACAACTGTATTTATGTCGAGGACTACATACTAAGTGCCTTGCCTCCATTATTTTATATACCGTTAGATGGCAGCACCATCACCGGATCGAACAGTTAATGAGAATTTAGAACTAGTCCAGGAGCTAATAGCTACCTGGTGCTAGCACCCAAAAAGGTATCGTTTCACTTAGAGGACATTGAGACCACGAGTATATTTAACGTCGCCCAGTCTAAGTGTGAGCTTTTGGATGAAAAGTCGTCCGAAAAAGCTGTAAGAAGCTAGACAGAAGAGACTATCTTCTAAAACAGCTCATGGTAAAAAGCTAGAAATATTTAAAACAGTTTTCTCGAAAGTCCATGAAAGAGGAACTAGTCGACCCGTGGCGGAACTCCGCGCTGTGCTTCGAATTGCTTCATGTGGCACTTCGCTCTTTAAAAATTTCAAAGAAGAAGAAGAATCAAAAAAAGTTAACGAATTAAAGTAAACGTAAAAAAGAAGGCATGTAATTTGAAGACATCAGCAACAAAACCTCGTTAAATCCAATATCGTGATAATGTGATCATCGCTCACCTTTTGGTTGTACGTATTTTCAATCCAAACATAAATATCATTAAAAGTGTGACTGAGCGACTCGTGAAAAGCAGTAATTGTGCATGTGAAAAAACGGGTTGTGGCAAGTACAGTCCTGCCCATGTGAGCATGTTAACAGCACTTGTCGTGCTGTTAGTCCAACCAACCGAGCAGTTGTGCCTTCGTTTTCGAATGCTATTCATTGAAGCAATGTGCAATAAAAACAGCAAAAAAGCTTTTTGCCCCCCCACCCCCCCCCCAAAAAAAAAGACCGTGTGTCTATGTTTTTTCATTAGCCAGCATGATAAGCTTTAAAATTATTCGTAAAACATGGAATTTGATTAAGGAATGAGGAAGATCTCGCGTAGCAATTGAAACAAACATTTTAGAAAAATAATAAATTAGATTGAAAATAAGTTTTTTTTTATTTTTGAAAATTGATACAATTTTGCATAGCAGGCTGCTTTAACCGTTACGGATTGAATGCCAGCACATCTTTCTTTTAATTGAACATTTAAAATTCAAAACCAAAACCAGTTGAACTGAGTCCATTTTTTAAGTGTAATTTTTCGAGCGTAGACAAAATGCATTCTCCCCCTTCCCTCCTGAAAGCAGAGGAGTAGAAAATGATTTCTTACTAATAAAGTTGATAATAATTTTAATGTTTTACATCGTATTCGAATAAATAGTTAAAGGTTTACTGGGTGAAACTCGTAATTTCAATTTAGCGTGTATTTTTTCATTTATAACAAAGGTCGAACACTGCTATGAGAAAAATATACATTTCAGCATACAATGAAAAGGTTTTTCTGCACAAAAAGGATTCTCTTGAGAACTGAATTTTTAAATCTAATACTTTTTTTTTTTTTTTTGCTTACATTATGCTTAGTGGTCTGAACGGAATCAAAGCACAAAAAAAAAAAAAAACCTTTGATTAATAGTTAACTTATCTGTGTAATAACTGTAGCCTGCATAAAAGAGTCAGAACGTCAAGTAGCTTTCCCGTCGTATTTATTTTATTGCCTTACGTGGGTTATCTGTTGTTTGTTATTAGTACATGTAATGCGTAATATTAATCTAAATTAGCTTTAATGTCGGACTGCCCAGGCTGTCCCGAAGTTCAGCTAGTTTATAGCCGAACGCTCTACCGAGAAAAACATATCAATTTAACCGAACAACTAAGTCCAGTGCTTTTAAGTTTTATCTATCTATATATATAAAAATGGATGTATGTTTGTGGGTGTGTGGGTATGTGTGTATGTTCCTTATACAAATCCAGTTTTCGGCAGATTTCTTCCAAATTTGGCACAAAGGTAAATTGCTGCTCAAGAATTTATATAAGCGGGTTTTTTGAATTTTAAAAAGATAAAAAGAGGTCTAATTTCATATTTTGAGTCATAAAATTGCTCTTTTCTGCGCGAAAGAATTTTTCTATACTTATGAATTTAGCCTATATGAAAAGCCCGTAAAAAACTGCCCTAGATGAAGTTTCTTCAAAGATTAACTTTAATCGTTAAATTTGTGAACCTTGATTCAAAGCAAATGAAAACGGTTATCAACATATAACCACCAGGAGCTATTTTAAATGCTATCAACACAAAAAGTATACTTAAAAGTGGCTGTGATGTCGATTAGCGACAAGCGTAAAACATGTTTGGCTATAAAGCCGAACGGAAAAGAAATGCTGCTGTTAAGCGTTTTTTTTTTTTTTTGAATAGCATCCTGCAATGCAGGAATGCATTGCGGTCTCCGACGGTTCTACTTGCTTTGGTATTTCCATAGCAGTAATGGTAAAACGAAATTACAGATCTGTATTTTCCACATGAACTGCCCAGAAAATACCAAAATTTGTTCGGTATCAAGAATTCATTCATTATCCATGTACAAGCTTCAAAAATTTAATATTGGATGGTCCTTAAAACCAATATGCATATGTTCTTTATACTATTCCATGATTTATGTCGGATCTTTACATAATTCGGTTTAATCGCTGAAAGCTAACAAAGAACAGGGGTAAAAAATACTAATTTCTCAAATAAATTGCAAAATAATCTTATATGTGCGTAGTAGAGTATCTGGAATTTATTTTTCAAGAGGGAGGGGGGATGGTCATGACGTTTCTTACATGCACATAAACTACCACACGAGGACTGCCAATGTGTGCTAAAATTAAAGGCTGTGCACCTTTTTAATCTGCAAAATCACACGGAAATATAATTCGGCGGAATTCATACAGTTTGGGAGGGTTGGATTTTTAAGTTTGGAAAAATTGGAAATAAATATTAATTTAAATTTAAACTGCAAAAAATTGCTACGTTTTTTAAATAAACAAATTTCTTCATTTGAAATTTTATATTACCTTAACGCTCGAGTAATAATACCCCTAATGAAGCATCTTCGCCGGCTAGCAATAATTTAAAATCTGTTAGCGGGTATGATGCAATTTTTGACACAGAGATACTATTGAAAAAGGCATGATGAAATATTGCGCCAAAATATGAAGTGTTTTCTTCATCGTGAAATAAGCTGAACAAAGCTACATTCCTAATTACAAAACTCAGTTCAATAACTGCTATAGTAAACAATCGAAAAATATTGGAAGTTTGTAGCTACCACTAAGCATTTCAACCGTCATTGAAGAAGTGCTGTGAGATATGAATGGAAAATTATCAGTGTAATAGTTAAAATTGTTTTTAACAGTATAGGATAGGGATAAGGTGAAACACTTTGTATCTCATGTGTAACCACCTTGGACCTTTTTTAAACTTAAAGAGATTGCAATCTTCAGTGAAACTTCCGTTTTCTATCATGAACAACAAGTCATAAGAGCAGTCGATTAAGTGCTGTAAATGCATTTGTGATGTAACTGTTTTCGAATATAGATAGCTTTATTTTACTTGATCGGTTGGTTTCACTCGCAAATGTAATTCTTCTTGCTTCTGAGAGGGGGACTAAGAACAATATTTAGGAGAAAGTTTTGAGTTAAATTTATGGATCAGAAAAATTTGAAGCATTAAAGTTTTAAATTTTTAGACTACGTTTCAAAATGGGAAATACTTTTCGTTTGATTTTAGGCTTTGGATAAGAGAAACAAAATATGCAACAAGATTCTGTAAAATATAAACAAAAGATTTGTCGATTATGTAGTTGTAAGTACAAACAAAACATTTTTTTTTATTTCATGGCCTGCAAAAATTTTTTAAAAATATCTATCACGAATAGTAACCAAAATGCGTGCGCCTACTTTTTCTCTTATAACGCAATTTAATTAACGGTTTTTAAATAGTTCGTTCAATAAGTTCACGTCCACCTACTTCCATTTTTATTGTTTTACATAACATAAAATAATAACTGTAATGTAGTCCGTGGACCCATTCCCATCTCTCACGACCACTGTCTATATGTAATTTAAAATTTTGGTGTTCTCTAAGGAATACTCTGTCTAAAGCAACAAACTTAAATACGTGCACTCTCTGCCTGCAGATCAGATATCATGTACAACATTTACGGCAAGTATTAGGTTTTAAAAATTTGAACTAGAACTTAAGTCTTGACAAATTTCAAATCGTTACAAGACATTAATATTACTGTCTAACTATCATTTTTACTTACGAAAATAGAAATTTGACGTCAATATAAAAAATATAAAAAAAAAAATTAATTTGAATTTTGACTTCTTGAATTCAAATTATGTTTTTCGCAATCACGAGTGTGTGTGTGTGTGTGTGTGTGTGTGTGTGTGTATGTAGGAATGTGTGTTTATGTGTGAGGAGGGTGCTCAAAAATAAAATGTAGCTGACGTGCGTCTTTTTAGACAAGTTACACTCATCCAATTTTACTCAATGTCAAGGCACTAAATCACCATGCGAGCAGACACATACTGTAACGTTATTTATACTAAGCACATATTTTCTGCGAAATAAACTTGCCTGAACACATATAAAATAACGTATCACTTGATACCGCCAAAAAATCCGTCAACGAAGTGTTATCGTCTATTTACAATAGTGCATGAATTCTTTACTTTCTGTACGGTGGATTATCTGTTTAGCTTTCGGATATTGAGGATGATTTTAAATTAATGTGAAAATATTGTAACTGTGCCCAAAAAGACTATTTTGTACATATTTGTGCCTGATAATAGGGACTGACTTTTAATTTTTGGTAAGCTCACGACTCTTTTTAAGGAGGCATTCCATGATTTATTTCCGAATAAAATGTATGTGAAAAGTACTGTTGCAGTTTTTGGTGTCTTGGAGAAAGCAAAACCTACAAATGCAGCACAACGCTTTTCTTTCGAAGCATCACGTAAAAGGTTGTCACACAAGATGTGCAAAAGACAGTAGTTTGTCTTAACATTAAGACAATTTAAGTACCGCCCGTCTGATTCAACCTCAGACAACGTACCAGTGGAGACTACAGAGCCTAAACAATATTCCTCATATTTTTTTGCTTTCAGTTGATGTTACTTTTTCGGCAAATGCTTGACTTTCTGTGTTATTCAAAGTATTTTAAAGATTTGAGCATAGAAAACGGTGTGAATGTAATTTTTTACTCTCATTTAGATAGAATTCATTCATTTGATCATCCAAAAGATATGTTGCATTGAAAAGCACCCGGGCAACGCCGGGTAGTAAGCTAGTTAAAAATAATAATAAAAAAAACAGATTAATTGTAGATTTTTTTTTTCGCCGAAAGCGACACAAAAAATTGGAAAATTGTATTAAAATTTTGCTTCAAAAAAAAAAAAAAAAAATCTGCATAAGAACTACAGGCTGCATCAAGGTTTTGCAACAGCAAGGCGCGTTTCCGAAAAATTGATTTTTAGACTGTAAGTCTATTTTCACCATTAGCCGGCCCGATAAGCTTTAAAATCAGGGGGGAATTTCTTCAAGAAATAAGAAAGATCTCGCATACCGACAGAAAAGTCTTCTAGGCAGCCCTATTAGGCATACAGAATTTCAAGAATGTAGATCTAATACCTTTTGAGAAATGAGAGGGTCAAAAGTAACTTGAAATGGTTCGTGTAAGATACACACTGGCTGACACACTGCCGTGTGTCTAAGTTATAAATTGGTGTAAATGTGTCGAAAGTTTATGAAACAGTGCCGTAAGTGGAAAATCCCCAAGTCGTTAAAATATTTGGTAATTTGTTTTAGTTATTTCACAGGTCAATTGGTTATCCTTTTTTTTTTTTCGATTTTCCGGGTATATCTGATCATTAGTTAGCATAGATATTCAAGAGTTCTGTAGAAAGATATTTAAACATTGTTTGAATTGAATTCAAATAAAAATAGATTAGCGTAGCAGGAGAAAAACAAACTGTTTTGAGAATTCAACCTTCCCCACCAAACTGTAACTAGGCAAAGTCAAATTGGCGCCTCTGATGTTAATAAAAACCCGCAAAAAAAAGTGCGTAAGCAATCTAAAAACGTTTTCCATTAGAAAACTTGAGAGTGGTTAGCAACGTTTCTTAATTGTGCTTATAAAAAAAAGTGTCTTTAATTAACCTCCGTTACTCTGATACCCCGTACAATAAGAAAAAGTGTTACCGTTTATAAACGTTCTGAGAAGCCTCTCTGTAATTTCTTTCCACTAAATTTGGCGCCATTTCGGGCGCACTTTTTATGCCACATCTCGGAAACCTTGAATGGTATTTAGCTCATTTTCAGGGAATTTCTTCTGCCTTTTACTGGGAAATATCGAGTCCGGATTGAATAACTGCTTGGATTTCACTCGAGTTCCCAAATGCTAGAGTAAATTATGAAATACACTAATTACAAAAGCTCTAAGCAAAACAAACTTTTTTCAGTTTCAGTCATTACTGTAAGCCTGATAGCTAAAGTGTGAAATATATTGATCTGGTTTAATGGTTGTTAACCTTGCTGGAGGTAGTGAAACTCGCCAGTTTCTAACTTTCATTCATCGAACCCTCCGTAATTAGAGAAATAAAATGTTCGTTTTGTTTTTTCCAGCTAATAAACGTAGAGATGCTCGTATATATTTTACTAATGCACAAAATAAACGATCCATCAGTTGCACATATGATCAATGGGCTAAGAACCAAACCAGTAAAACATAATAACCGTACAAAGAAAAAAAATTTGCTGTTTCTTGTGAATTATTGTGACTTTTTCTTTTTCTTTTTAATGGATCTGCGTCAGAGGCTTTACCTTTTGCGGACTTAATGCAATTCCCCGATCAGCATCCATTCTTTCAAGTTGCACCACTACCGGAGGATGTCATTTCTACTATAATTTAGACTCAGAGATATCAGATGGAGGCACCTGTACTCTCTTCCATGCGAAACTGCACTAGGAACTCGTTTTGGTGACTAAATGGCAATGGCAAAGGCATCAATGAGAGTTTTGCTCTCGTCATTTGGTGACAAGTTCCGAAATGCGCGGTTTCATCTTAACAACTACCATTCTCATTTCTTAAAAGTCTACTCCTTTGCTTCGCTTTTATAGCTAATTCTTAAAGTGAGATTTTTCGAAAAGATACATTGTAACAATCGATGTGAGCATATCAAGGTCTTTCTCAGAAAAAATAGTCAACTTTGGTGACATAGAGGTTTTGGCAATGTTTTTAGGGCCAAAAAAGCCACTTTCTGACAAAAAGTGGTAATACTATCAGATATAAGAAATATAAATATAGAAGCAAAACTGGAAACTCGAGTAAAAACTTAACTTCCATTTGTAAATGTTTTATTTAAAAAAAAAGAAAGAAAAAAAGAAAATAAAAAAACGAACTCATTTACAATCTTTTGGTCAATAAACTTTCGAATCAATGATTTGACGTTTCCCACAATTTTCAGTGTCGAGTTTTTACTGTAACTAAATTCTTCAAATAACGGTTAGACGGTCAGTCCATAGAAAATTGTATCACAATGTGTCAGTACTTAGTTTTTTTAGAGTTAAGTTGAAATAGTTGAACTAAAGTTAATCAACTTTCTAAAACGTCCATTACGGCGGTCATTTTCAATGTTTTTACTTCCGCCATGTTGCCCTTTCCGGTGACCATCCGACGTTCGACAAATTCCGAAATCCAGAAATGTGCCAATACCGTTGTTACTGGAATTTCGATCTTGTACTGCATCAAGCAATATCTATCCCTTTTTGCATGGTCTTATTTATTATTCTAAACCATTTTTTTTTACTATTACTTTCTTAAAATCGTTAACTTTGCATGCCTTCTTTGACATCGAATATTTAAAACAAGAAATGCTAGAAAGTTACCCAACATTTGAGATTGTTAAGTGTTCGAAACTCTATAATTTCCTCTGAAACGATTACTCTAATTTGCTCTAACCATGGGGGTATTCTTTTTGCTTCCGCTGGCACAATGACTTAAGATATGCACTAATCAGATTTGAAAAATTAGTCGCGTTTGAAATTTTTTAAACAAACGGAATAAGTACACTAAACAATCCCTAGGGAACAGAGATTCCATAAATGTTACTGTTACCGATAAAGCTTTTTCTTAACTAATGCAATTACATTAATAAAGTTACTTAAAATTTTACCAGTTGCTGGAAAAACTTAGGGAATCCCGGTTTTCTAGGTACTCTCTCAGTACATCGTTTTTTTCTTTTTTTTTTTTATTTTAAACACAGGAATTGCTTTAAACTAGACCGACAAAGAAAGCATCGATGTTTCAAAACATCGATATTCAAAACTAAAGTATCGATGCATCTACCCAAAGTCATCGTTGTTTTGAATCTTTGATGTTCTGAAACATCTAACCTTTTACTATCTGACCACGGATTGTATGGAAAGTCAATATCCATTTTACAGCCGGAAATAGACGAATCTATTATTTTTTAGCGATGCCAGCTTTTGCAGAAGCAGAGTCTTATTTAAATAAGCGGAATACCGGCATCAAATTTTTACTTTTCCCCCTCATTCAGATACATTCGTCTTATCTGGACGTTTGAAAATTCCATGCAATCCGTGGTTGGACAGTAAATGTCTGGGTCATTCTTCAAAAAGTTTAACATTGCTGTCACATGACTTATACAGAAACACTTTAAGGTATAATTCATTTGACAATATTTGTTTAATTTATCAAAAGTATATCCATTTTAAATCTGTCAACATTTTTCAAAAATAACTTCTATTTTAATATATTTTTGATTCACTGCATGTGAATTCATTTATAAATTTATTTATTTATTATTTTTTCCACAAGTGTCTTAAATACTAAATGTTTATTATTTAATTTTTTCATATTGTGATTTAGCTTGTTTTAGTAGCATAATGAGTTACGTCACACAATAAATTCTCACCTCCGTTACCCAAACACAAAATGCCTTTCTCATTGACAGACGGCAGTAATGGCATCATATTTTATTTCCAATGATACAAGTGAGCATAGGCGGCTGGTGCACCGAAAACAGTTTGGGGGCGAAAGAATTGTAGAGGTTAGGGGGCGTGACCCCTGAAAGTTTTTTTTTTCTTGTAAAATTGGACTATATTACAAGCTTTTAATATTGCTAATTTAATAACTTCAAAAAAATATGGAACATGGCATCAAAAATCGGGTTGGATGCCCAACGTAGACTTTCCCCTTCCCTTTTAAAGTTACATTCTTCTGAAATAAGATGAGAAAATTCATTTATTTGGAATTTTTAGTTTTTACTATGGTAAAATAAATAAATCCAACCTATAAAAAATATTTTATCAATCTTTAATTTTTACCTGAAAAATGAGTGGCAAAGACCCTTTATTTTTAGAAGTGAGGGGTAGTTGCCCCCTTGCCTCCGTAAGAGTCGCCAAATGCGAGTGAGCCACCTTGTTTGTTTTTAGCCAAAAAAAAGTAGTGAGATTTTCATTGAGAAACAAGAGACTTTGTTTTAAAAACTAAGTGTGGTTATTTAGAATTCTCAGTCCGTGAACTTGAAGTTCAGGTATGTAAGTTAATGTAAAAAGAAGAAGTTTTTCATATTTTCATATACTTAAAATGTGCAAGTTGTAGCAACGAAGAAAAAACTTCTTTGCCTAAAAATTGCATCCATTAGAAGAAGAAAATTCTTCTTCTACTACTCTTCTTAAAACATTCATATAAGAAGAAAATTCCTCATCTCTGTGATAGCCCTTGTCAATGACATTATTACTGGGGTGAGAATAAATAAAGGTGAAGAAAGTTAATTTTAGACAGTTTACCAAAATTATAAATCATCAGTATATTCTCAAATTTACTAATTTGGAAATGAATTGATATACTATTTTTAAACACAAATTTAAAGTTAACTTATTCGGTCTTAAGTTTAAGCTGCATTTTGATAAAGAGAGCTTGATATTTGATCCACACAAATAATAAAAATTGCTTACTGTTTGCACATTTGACATAATTAGTTATTTGATATTGAATGCGTTTCTATTTTAAAACACTGAAAGATTTTACTTTTATTTTACTTTTTCAGAATGGCAAAGGAAAAAAGATGTCCTGAATTTAGTGGTCAAGGCATTAAAAATAATAGGAAGAGGAATCTAATTCAACCAGTCAAATAACTGAAAGAAATGAGAAGAAAAAACATTGCAAGAGAAAATTATGTGAATCGATTACGAATGATCCAAGAAAATATGAGGAGCAGAGACGTAAAATCAGAGAAAGATCTTATGTCAGGGGGGAAAGGCTGGGAAAGTTAAAGGAATACATGAAATGAGTGACTGAGACCATCATAAAAAAATGAAGCGATAAATATCATTTTACAAAGAAGTGTGATGAAAAATTTGAACTGATATTGGAAGATAATGCTTGTCTCACTTCTCCAGTTAATGGTGCCAGTGGAGACAGTACTATTCATAGAATATCCCAAATTAAAGAATGTAAAAGAAAAAAGAGAAAAAATTTGCAATGCTTAACACTGGAATTACGAGAGGAGTCATTTTGACCCCAATGAAACTTTTTTTGCTAAGTGCTTCTCTGTATTTTCACAAAAAGCTTAATCCTTCCTTGACTTTTTCGAAACCATCGTGCTGTGTCATAATACAAACTTCTCAGGAAAATTGTATTTTATTTAAAACTCGAACTAAATGGTTGTACCTAAAATGTGGGCAGGTATCATTTTGAACCATTTGAGCAAAAAAGAAATGCGAACACATTTACTGATGCTTAAACAGAGCATAAACTCAAAAATGTCTCTTAGAACATATCATTGTAAGAACTTGAATCAATCATAATGATTTTGTACATAAAAGGGGGGATTGACCGCTTGCTTCTGAAATGCAACTGAAATAGCGCTGGTTGTTTTAAGGGAATTTTACACTTTTTAAATATATTTCATTATGTATCCTTAAAATCTCAGCACCCTTTAAATCAACTGCATTGGTTAAAAAATTTTTTATTGCAAACTAATTTTTATATATACAAATGCATAGTAATATGTTAGGGAGCTATGCAGATTTCTTCCCACATGATCAAAATGACCACCGACGTATTTCTAGGTATACAAAGGCACCGTATTTCTAGTCTTAAAAATTAAGATAAAAGAATTGAAAACAAAGCGTAAGAATACGAAAAAGTGCATAAGTAAATACCGGCAAAAATTTCATAGAAGAGAGAAAAACACAGAATCAACTTCATTACGAAAAAGAAAAAAACTGATGACTGGTCAATTAGTTTCTTCGATAGTTAGAAGGAAATTATTTTTCAGAGAAGTTATAACTGATCAAATTAAAGAAAATTTCAAAAAAGAATATCTGTAAATCTTAATATATAAAAATCTTCTGTGCGGACGTTTGTCACCATAAGGCTTTTAAACGGCTGTACCGATTTTTATCAAATTTTTTGTGTGTAATTACGTTGTGGCGAGCATAGTTTCGAAGCACGATGGATCGAATCGGAAACGTTTTTGTTAATTAATTAATTAATTTAAACGTTGGATGGTTATGTCTCCCAAATGATTAATATTTATTTTAACCTATTGCAGAACGAGAACTGAAATAATATTTAACCCGTTGCCAAAGGACAATAAGAAAGTCAGCTCTGCTTTTTGTAATGAAATTTCCTACTGTGCTATGTGAATTGAGAATAGATAAAACGTAGAGAAAGAGAGTGAAACCTTCATTTTTTGAAAGCAAGATTTTAGGTCCCGAGACATATTTTAAAGTAAAGTACTGGAAGGTTCACGCAAAACGTATGTTCTGTCGCCGTGGTTGAATCATGTGACCGGATCGGTGCTTTAGGTTTTCCTAACCAAATGATCCGAAAGTACCGTACTAAGCAACATTTGTTTCTCGGCTGAAATCCATCTGAGTTTTGGCACCAATGTCAAGAATACTTTAAGGATTATCTAACTAATCAGTACATTAGTAAAGGAAAAGATGATGGAATTTAAAGAGACGAAATTTTTTTTATTTTCGTCCAGATAAATTATAACAGGGTAGTTCTGTACACAAAAGATCAGTGCAGTGGAAGATCTTTTTCTTTGGTGGAAAGAACAAATTAGGCAATATATGAAGTTTTAAAAGTTTTCGTTCAAAAGATCGGACCGCGAATCGGTCGGAGTTAGCTTCGCTCACTGATCGACTGGATTACAGTAACTGTGGTGGCTTGGTGACTTTAGATACAAACAATAAAGTTGCATGATCAATTGTTTACACTTTAAAGCTACTGTTAATGTAATTTATTGTATTTTTTGTTTGTTTGGCGAAATATTTCAAATTGCAAAGAATTGCTTTTCGTTTTTAAAGAGTTTTTAGTCATTTTAGTTGAAGAATGTGTTTATTTTACATCGGGAGGGGGGATGAGTGATTTTCGCTTATTCAGAGAGCTGTTTTTACCTTTATCATTTTTTTAAACGATATCCTTTCGACTGTTTTATTCTTTTTCATATGGGGGATGTTGCAGCGGGATTTCCCGTTTGTTCTAGATGGGTAGTTATTTTTTTACACATCTGAGGCCGCTTCTTATCCTTTGAGTATGGCTGAAGAAACAAACCATCAAGTACGGAAGAAAAAAAATTTAATAAAACAACTGCTCAGTGGGCATTAGATAAATAAAGTTGTAATAAATATACGCATTCTGACACCAAGCAGCTTAAAACATTTTCTTTTTACTTACTTTTTTTAACAAAATGGTTCAAACACTTGATAGTTTATTGAAATTTTTTAATTTACAAAGTTTGAACTGAACAACGTCTGTCGGGTCCTCTAGTATCAAATAATATCTGTAAGCGTAATTTTGCAGCTAGTGTTGGAGAAAAAACTTCTAAAAATATAGATATTTTATTGCATGGAGGAACAACTTTCGCATAGGACATTCTAACCTATCCAGGATCTAAAAGAAAAGTCATGCTCAGGGACTGATTTTCGGCGGGGCATTCGGGGTCAGGGCCCGGGGCACCAAAGGAAAGGGGGCACCAAATTTCTGTCATCATTTTTTTTTTTTTTTTTGAGCAAAAAGACAAAAAAACTCCAAAACAGTTTTATGACGGACAATGTGAAGAAGTCGTATTAAACTCTAAGCAAAGTTTCAAGGTCTCCTGTTTTTATGTAATCTGTGATAATTTGATTACAAAACTAAAATTTAGGATGTCAGCCTATGATGGCATATTAAAGAAATTTTCTTCCTTGTTTGAATGCGACAAGGAAAATATTCGATAAAGTGCAAAAGATCTTTAAAAATCTTACTCCTGTAAAAGGGAGGAATCTTTTCTTGGTGAATTTATTCATATTAGTTCAATCATCGGAAAAGAAAGTTTAATCACCGAAAAGTTTTAAAAAATCCATAAACTTGGTAAATGGATACTTTTGCCAATGCAGATACAGCCCTGAAATTGTTTTTGACTTTGCCAATCTCCAATTGTAGTAGAGAACGATCATTTTCGCTATTGAAGAGAACTAAGTATCCTTTGCGTACTCTCATTTCTGATAGTAAATTATCTTCATTAACTCTATTATCAATCGAAGGAAGTTTGACCGCAAAACTTGGTTATAAGGACATTATAGATGAATTTACTACAAGAACACAAAGGAGAAAACAAAGAAAGCACGTTATGATTTACATTAACCATCATAGTTTCTCCATCTGCGACTGTAAACAATTTTCTTACATGAAAATCAGGAATTTATTTTAGATTTATATTAATGATTTTTTTGCAAAACATCTTAATTGTTAACTTTTTTCGTATGAAATAGATATTTTAAAGTTTTCTTTCTATCAAAATAATATCCAAAAATTACCTTCATGTTTTTTTTTGTGGGGGGGCACCATATTTGTCAGTGCCCCCGAGGCACCCAGGGGTGTAAATCGGTCCCTGGTCATGCTTAAAAACGCATTGAAGCAGTAACAGCACAGTAAGAAATTTTTTACATGATGAATCCAGTCGTTTGTGTCCCGAAAAGAAAGACGCGGTAACTCAAAAGAAATGCATACAACCAAAAAGATTTTTCAGTGATATACCTTGGGAAACATTCACCAAAAATTTTTCAACCTTTCTCTATATTTCAAAATAAGGTATTTTTTGTTTTGCGAGCATCATAACTTTTGGGTACTTACTCAAAATCATTCTAAATATGTCAGATTACTACTTGAAGTCAGCCAATAATGAACAAGTGCGACCAATACGTTTTCAGTGATCGCTTAGATTTAGTTGACGGTTTGATTTTGAATTATTTTTTTTCCTATGATTACATTTTCTTTTTATTCTGTATCTAAGCTGATTAACAGTTTACGATCTATTTTATGGCAGAAATTATTAATTTGCTTGTCATATTATCTCCTGAATTAAAATTCACCTCCGTGAACAAGGTAATTTTTATTTATTTTTCACTTATGAGTAAAATAATGGAAATTTAGTTGGGCCATTGTTTCTCGTTACTTCTAGTATGTTACCGTCTCATGTGCGAATGAAGAAAAACAAAAACAAAAGGTTTTGATTTTTAAAAATATTTTCTCTCAAAAGTTACACATTATGCAAGAATGAACCACATTCCTGCATATTAAACTCTAAAAAATGTTTTAATGCTGGAACTAAATTCACAGTGCTCAGCTTTTGAACTGTCAAAGAAAAGGGAACTGTAATGCAAAGGGATAAATAACTTATACAGTTAAAATTCAATAAAATGAAACATCAATACACATAAGTTCGTAACATATTTTAAATTTCCACCTGAATAACGCAAAACTGAAAGCAAGTAATTGAACATTAATGCAAATGAATTTAAAAATATGCAAAATGAAATATTTAAAGTTGATAACACGCACGAAAAAAGAAGGAAAAAATCAATAAAAAGAAAGTGAAGAACAGCAAAGGAAATATAATTCTAAACAAATTATTGCTCCAGTATACTTATGTACATCCAACGGAAATACATGGGAGAATCGTACAAATTATTGAAATGTTTTCAATATAAGTAATCTAAAAAATACGAAGAACTTTGCAACGGATGGCATGCGACATTTAATCTATATGTTATCTGAAAAATGTAGTAATGACCTTAAGTTTTCCGCACATTATGTCATACTATATCTTGTTACAGCTTTGCTCCAGCTATATTCCGCTAGCACTTCCGGGGAAAAATAATAAGGATTGTTTTTTCACAAAATTTTTTTTAATACTTTTTCTCCTCGTTTCTTTTATGCAAAATGTGGTGAATCATTTGCGCAACAGCAGTTCGGAGCTATAAAATTTTTAATAAGCGTCGAAACTTCGAGCTAAACTATAATGCATTTGTAAGACTTGCTTTACTTTAACACTAGAGTAATTCAGGCTAACTTTGAGCCACTATTTATCTATTTTAAACTGCCCCACAGACATTTTAATAGTTTTATTGCATCTTTTGGCATAAAATGGAAAACAAACACTCCTAAACTATAGTTGGGGCAAACCTAATCTGGCAGCGCCGTAACGTTGTGATTAGGATATGTGTGGCCTTCACTATGCAGCCAGGTTAGGTTTGCCCCAAATATAGTGTATAGTTGTCATCCAGAATTAAGAAATAATAAATATTAAAATCATTAAAAGTGAGTTATTAACCTGGTTTTTAATGACCCTAGCAGAAAAATTAGCAATATTCACTTCGATAGAGACATGAAAAATTTGGAAACAGCTGATTGACTACCTAGTAAAAACGTTACCCTTCTCGTTTATAGCTTGTTCTGCGTGCTCTAATTACTGTTTAATTTTGAAACAAGATTTTCTGAACATCATTCGAAGAGTCAAGTATTTTATCAAAAAGTATTTTATTTAGATTTAGATGTATAAAGGAATTATACCTCATTTTTAAAGCTATTTCTTAGTGATCGAGAAACGACGAGGTAAGATATGACTTCTGTTTTCCATTCCCAAGGATGTAGGACTGCTTCCAACAAGGTACAAAATTGGACAAGCAAATTTTATCTGATAAAAAAATTTAGTTGATGTAACGTCAGGAGATTCTTTAAAAAAAATAAAAAAAATCACCAAATACTGTCCCTAAAAACATTTTAAAAATTATGAAAAATTAAAAACGTGAAATAGTGCAATGTTTCTAAATGCATAAATATCTAATCTCCAAATATTGTAGGGCGACAAAAGAAAAGAAAACAAAAAAACTATTTTGAATGCGCGTAAAATGAATGTTAAATCAAAACACAATTAAAAAATAATTAAGCAACAGAGAAAGAACTACAAAATGAATATCACCGTTCAAAAGAACGGCCGTTCATTTTTTAGGAGATCGTACTGCATCGTTCATTTTAAGGAGCCGGTCTTTTAGACCCGTTTGCTCGTGAATGACACATCCCTAAAGTATACGAAAAAATTTGAAGTGGCGTATAGTTAAACGGATGGCTCGAAGTTATCCTGAATTAGAGCTACTAGAAAGACCTATAGTGGCCTTATTCAGAATGACATCAACGTTATTGTACTTCAGAGGCTAAGTTTATTAAGTTTAGAAGTCTAATTGAACATTTTACAAGGCAATCATCTAAACCTAAAAAGACTATGATATTAGTTATCACTGGTCTCGGTCCCCTATTATTTCATTCGCATTTTCCTCCGGAGTATACATTTTTCAAAAGAAAGCAAAATTTTCCGTCTTGTTGTTTTGTTTTTATTGAACAAGAAGAAAAGATCAGTATGAAACCGTGAATATTTTCTCATAATGCCGAAATAAAGTACTGAAAGATAAAACCTATCTTTTCAATTTGAGACAAGAATTGCGCTCCTGTATGACTATTCTAGCAGAAGAATTCGCATTTCGTCTGCTATCATTTTCCAACTGATCTATTCATGACAACGAAAATTTATAAACTAAAAAAAAGAAAAGAAAGAAAAGGAAAGGAAAAGGACAGTTATTAAATTTCATAGCTCATTTCTTTTGCTGTCAACTCCAAGATTAATGGCTCCCCGAAGGGGAGCAAGTTTTCATTTACTTATTTATTTTCTGTTTGCTTAATTTCAATCATTCAAAAATTGCAAATGATCGTTTTCTTCTTTTCCTTAACGTATAATTGGTATTTCACAGAACTTGTATTCTATTTAAATGCATAAACTAGGGTAGACCGTCCAGTGAGTGAACATCATCCAGTGAATGAACAGCGCGTCATTTAAAAAAAAAATAAGCTTCCAAATTTTTTTTTCTGAATAAATTCACTACAAAAGCGTTCTTTATAGATATTCTAAGCTATCTAACACCTGATTGGTTACTTTGAATACGTATTTTTTTCCTGGAAAAAATTTGAAATTTTTACTGCCGTGAATCGTTCTTTCTCTCTTTCAAAATAATAAGGCTGGTTTCGTGCTAGCAATTATTTTGATACATATTATTTTTATCGATAAATTTTATTTTTTAACTCTACGAAAGAAAAATTAAGTATGCATATTTAGGCTATGGATTTAAATTGTTTCAGTCAATGCAGAATGCGTAGATTTTCTGGTAGAGGGGTGTTCAGTCACTGGGTACGAAAAATTGCGAAAACCCAGTGAATGAACAATGGCAAAATTTCTTTTTATTTAAAAAGAAATTTGAAGTTTCTTTGAGATATTTTCATTTTCGTACTTTTTTGTAATGCAGATAGTTTTATATGCTTATTTATTTATGTATTTCATTATATATTTTATAATTTTTTTATTTTTGTCTTTGCAAACAATGCACTTTTTTTACAGAGTTTTATCTTTTATCGATCTATATCTCTATCTGTATATTTACCTACCTACATCTATCTTTCTATATCTTTATCTCTCTTGATAGATGGACAGGTAGATAGAGAGATAGAGAAATAAAATATATATACAAAGAGATAGAATAGATAGGTAGATATAAATGTATGTTTGTATATAGATATATAGATAAATAGATAAAGGAAGATATAGAGATAGATGTATATAAAATAAGAGGTAAATAGATATATAGGTAGATAAATATAGAGATAGAATAGGTAGGTAGATAGATAGATCGATAGATTTATTGATAGATAAATAGATAGGTAGTGGTTAATAGATAGATAGGTAAATAGACAGACTAATATAGAGATAGACAGCTAGGTAGAGAGACTGATATAGAGATGGATAGTAAATATATAGACAGGTACATAGACCGATAGATATAGATATGTGGATAGATATAGATAGGTAGATATACTGATAAGGAGATAGGCAGATAGATAGATAAATAGATTGATTAGGATAATAGATTGGTAGATATTTAGATGTACAGACAGATAAGTAGGTAGATAGTTAGGTAGATAGACAAATAGATAAGTATATATATATATATATATATAGATAGATAAGTACATAGTTAGATAGATAAGAAGATAGATAAATAAATAGATAGATAGATAAAAAGATATAGTTAGTTATATAAATAGATAGATAGATAAAAAGATATAGTTAGTTATATAGGTAGATAGATGGATCTCAAAGAAACTTAGTTTCTTTTTGAATCAAAATTTATCATGTGCATTCACTGGACCAATTTGTGTTCATTTACTCGTTCGAGGTGTTCATTCACTGGGTTATTGTGCCATTTTTTCTTTAAACACCTAAAAAAGTCGGAAGCGGTACCATTTAGGTTCCCGGGATTTTTTTGAGATATTTACATAGATCAATTAAAATGTTTTAACTATCACGATCTGTATAGTATAAAATTTAAAATTACTAGGATTTTTTAAAAATGAAATTGTGCTTAGCTGTTCATTCACTGGTCGGTCTACCCTACTCGGTGTTTAATTGTTCATATAATTACATTGTTATCAGAACCTTCAAAAAGCTTCATCCAGCATTTTTGCAGATTCTAATCTAAAATTTCTCCAAGAATCCAAATATGATTCCAGTCCCCCCCCCCCCTCTCGCCCACTTTTTGAAAATGTAAATTCCCATTCCTCCCCTCCCCCAAGTTTTTGACCATTTCATAGACATTATTTTATTTGCAGGGAAAGCTAGCATTATATTTACCATTAACATTCTTCTTTGGGGCTAGAGAGGGGAACAGTTCAAATGATGACCATTAGTTGCAAGTTGGAAGACTAACAGTGATATTTCGACAAAAGTATTTTTAAAATCATCGAAAACGATATTTTTTCTCCAGAGGTTTGTTTTAAAATATTTTCACAAAAGAACGCAGTATGGGACTCATTGCTTATGTCTAAAAAAAGAATTCACGTTGTAAAAAAAAAAAAGAAAATCTCTGACACTACATGTTGCATAGAGTCGCCACCGCATATCTTAAGTAAAGAAATTCCCCCGGAATACTTATATTTCTTCAAGTTACATTCACAGATATAGTTAAGTTTAAAAATGAAATTAAATAGGCTTATAATACAATATTAATGCATATTTATGTTTCTGGAGATGCACCGTCCCCGTTGTTAATCACTTTTTGATGAGGGTGGTGCATCCATGGAAATACAAGCGTACATTAATGTAATATTATTTAAAAGGATACTTAATTTTCATTTTTAATCTTAATTATATCTATTAATTTAATTTGAAGAAATATAAATAATAAGGGAAATATTTTTACTGAAGATCTGCAGTGTGACTATGTAACATGCGCTGTTTAAATATTTTTTTGCAACGAGAAAATTTCATTTGCAAGGAATAAATGTCCATGCTAGGTGAATTTGTTAAAAAAGAATACCAATAAAAAAAAAGCTTATTTCAACTCTATTTAAAAACAAAATATCTTTTTTTAATTATTCCAGGTAAAATTTTAAGATTAGTTATTCAGTTCACTTTATTTCGAATGCATGTATTTTAGACAGGTTTTTTCTTCAAAGAATAAGAACTAACGTGTAAAAGAATGAAACTAATATGTTATTTTAAAACACATTAACATTGTCTGATAACGAATGCTTGTTTGAATTCATTCAAACTTCAAAAACAGCTTTCCGAGCAATAACAAATCCTCAAATTAGAAATAACAATTGCAATCTTTATTTACACATCTTAATCAAGATACTTTCAAGTTTTGATAAATCTTTCAACGAAGTTATTAAAAAACATGTTTAGAATTTATGAGGAGAGCAAATCTTTTCAATAAAGATCATTGATTGAAAACACAACTTTAATGCATATAGTGTTAAAATTTGAAAATAATAATAATATGCTATAAATTTTTAAGCTTAATTTTTTTTTCATAAACAAACTTTCAGTAACGATTTTTTCTCAACAAAAGAATTAACTGCTACGAAAGGAGAAGTTTTGAAGTGTTTTTAATAAGGAGTTATTTCCTTTTATATGAAGAAAGTGGAAGCTAAAAGCTTCTAAAAGAAAGACATTTATTTTTGTTTAACAAGCTTGTTTTAATTGTGTTTTTAGTTCTTCAACACGATTTTCATGACATATCAAATGCAGTAGGGGAAACTAGGGAGACTTTTTTTTTTTTTTTTTGTAGAATAGTTAGAACGAAATAAAAGACATACATAAATAGTTTGCCATTTGTTACATTATTATGGCTAAAAATAATAGCATAATTCTAAGTAGAAATGGTACGAAAAAATGATATTCATTAAATCTGCAAATGGGTCAAATGTCCCTAGAGCTTGGGAGACTTGACCCAACACTAAGGGAGACCAGAGACCCCTCACGAATGTAAGATGACTCATAGATATTGAAATCAAAAACGCAGGTTTGACGGTGTTTTTTGTACGTGATACTTGAAGTGAATATACAAAATGTTCACTCTTAAGGTGATGTGTTATATATATACATATTTTTTAATTAATCTTTCTCCATACCAGCAGAGAGACTCATAGATATTGAAACGAAAAATGCAGATTTGATAGTGTTTCTTGTTTTAATAAGTGATACTTGAAGTAAATGTACAAAATGTTCCCTTTTTTAGTTGAAATTTTACATATTACTATCATTATTATTATTATTATTATTATTATTATTATTATTATTATTATTATTATTATTATTATTATTATTATTATTATTATTAATCTTACTCCATATATCAGCAGGAGAGTAGAAGTTGAATTCAAAACTTTATCAGATCAGACCTAAGCAATATTTCAGTTATTTTACTAAGTAACAACTCACTGGGCTCAAAGCTCATTAGTATTTTAGTTATTTGTCAAATAAAAACAATCTTTTAGACCAAAACATTATATAATAGTTATTCATAAAATTTTTTTTAAATCAGGCCTTCATATTCACAGTTAGAGTTATTGAATGAACAAAATCAAATCCTTAGGCCTAAATCACAATATTTTATCCATTCAAAAATAAAAATTCATTGAAAAACATTCAAATTAATCAAAAACATCAGATTAGTTTTTGGTTCAAGTCTTCCTAGTTAGCTTGGGCCAAAGCTACCCAGTTATCTTTCTTTTATTTACCTTACATTTTTAGCAACTTAGATTAAAAATATGTAAAACTAAAGTATATGAATAGATAGCTAGAAAAGTGAGTAAATAATGTATATTTCTAAAATTCTTTTCCCTCAAAGCTGAAAGTTTAAATCTAAAAAATTCCAAAATCTTCAAACTTTACTTTTTAAGGTGCAGTATCATTCAACACTGAATATCTTGAAAATCACTGATTATTCTGAAATGGTTTGTGCCTGTAAAATACTGCTGTGTGACTAGTGAACCAATAACATGACTAAAATTTTCCCTAAATATCCGTTTCATGGAAAAAATCCTCATAGGTTAAGTCTCCCTATGGGTCAAATCTCCCTATTTTCCCCTAATAATGCTAGTTTTGAGGCTTATTTAGTATCGATGGAATGTGTATTTTTTTAATTTCACAAAAGAAACTAATATCTTTCTTCAGAATAATGTAATCATATAATTTTTTTATGAACATACATGAATTAGAATTTGCGAGAAACAAAATCTCGGCAAATTTTCAGTGATATCTTTTCTACGTCGTAGAACATAATAATAATATTCTACTTCAATTTTGTTTATTTCAGATGTAACAGTTTTAGGAAGCTATTACAAAGGACACACTTACATTTTTCTTCACACTGATGCAACTCATGCAATTTCTATGAAGTTACATGCGTTAGAACTCATGTAACTTTTCCATTACATATGCAACGGCTTCTTTGCATTCTTTCGAACTTGTTGGCAGGCGTGGACAGTGACCCGCAAGAGTGTGCCAACCTTGGCATCCAAAGGGCGCAAAAAAAAAAAAAAAGAAAGAAAAGAAAAGGAAAGGAAAAGAAAAAGGTGCAAAAAAAAAATGCAGAAAGTAAAAAAAAAAAAGAGGGGGGCAAAAAAAAAGGAGGGGAAAACCGATGGTACACACGTTCACGAGTTTAAAGAAAAGAAGAAAAAAAAGCGAAGTGAAGTCGCAAAGGTTTGTAAGTGCAAAGAATAATAATAAACAACAAAGTTGTACCAAAAAAGTTTTTAAAAAGTTTTTTTTTAATTTAAAAAATAAGGAAATTTGCACCAAAAAATAAAATAATGAAATGAATTAAAAATATATACGAGGTAGTGAGAAGCAAAGGGATGAAAGTGGCAAAATTAAAAATTTGAAAATAACCAGTACAAATGGTAGGTGAACCTCTCCTCTGTCTTGGGGCAAGAGATTGTACTAGTAGCCCTGGTAGGTGCTGCTGTACAGCATGATTTAGAAATAAATTTCAATGAAAGCCTAAATAGGATCTGATCTTTAAACGCGTTTTACTCGAAACTTAAAATAGTCCACTTGCATCCCTTTGCTTCTCACTGCCTCATATATAAATAAATAAAAAAGGGGTTCAGTCTTGAGGGCGCATAGGCCGGAGGGGCAGTTCACCCCTGCTTGTTGGCAGCACTCAAGACGGAAATAAAAGGTGTCAAAAGAAATATTAAAAGACAGTAGTACCAACCGGATGCTTCTTAATTTTGTATTTCTAATTCCTTCGAAGCGCAGTTAATTACGCGTCTTGCAACGATCGCATCTGGAGGTTTTTAATGGACCTCTGTGCAGTAATCCGACTTCTAATTAGTGAGCCTCCGCCATTATCGTAGTAACGTCCTGTCGTCGTAGTAAAAAAAGTCCATTCAAGATTTGAGGAATTTTCATTGATGAAAAAGTCTGTGTTTTAAGACAGTCTCTCACGAGGAAAAGAATACTTGTTCTGAAGATTTCCCAATTTAGATGGATTCGTGGATTAAAAGTATTGGGCAATTTAAGACTCTTGGTGCAAATGCAGGAAGTCGTTGACGCGAATCTTTTTATATTCAATAAAAAAACTGAATGTAAACAATCTTTTTGTTTGTAGGTCAAGAACATTTAGTCTGTGGTGTACGTGATGCTAATTGCATTTCCGATTGAATATAAGCGACATTTGTTGAAGGCTGTTAAACTTACTGAGTCTTCTTTCAGAATGAATTTTTTTCTTTAACTTTAAGGGTAGACATACACAGAAGCACTTCATTTGAGAAGTTTATAGGAAAGATTGAAGGGTAGGAGAAAGGGCACATGTGACCATGGTCTGTTTTACTAAGAGGACATCAAGCAAAATATATTTTAAAATTCTCAAGTAATGGTAATCAGTTCTCTTCGCCAAACATTTAGAGCAACGAGCCAGTTTTTGTTTCTGTAGCTATCCTCGTTTTAGCATTTTTTCAATATAATTTTTGAGAGAAAAAGTTAAAAACTAACTAATAAGTTAAGCTTAATTGCTGCAAACCATTGTACAAACATTCAAGTAAATTTATGTTTTGTTTCAAAAAGTCGTTCTTCGTCGCGATTGATCTGATATTTCAAATCGTCCCCACTCGACCATATCCGAGTTGAAGGAAATTTTATAGAGGTGTTGATACGATATTTTTTTTTCGATTTAATATTGATGTTCCTTCATTTAAAATGCTTATAGCGTTTCTCCTGGTGATTTTACATCTTTAATGGTTTTGAATTTCGAGAGAAGTAAATCCACTTCAGGGGTATTTTACGAATGAGACTGAAACCAAGACAATCGGATAATTATTTCGGGTAGAAAGAGCCATTTAATGCCATTTTCGAGTCATAAAATCAAAATCCGAACGGTTCGGTACTTTTTTGCCATTTGAAATCTCCTCTTCATCCACATTGCGTTCCTTCTCGGGTGTCCAAGTACCTACCTGACAAATTTGGTCGAGATATCCGATGTAAACTGGATTTGTTTCGGGAACATACGCAGACACACATATATATTCTCTGTTTTATTTATACAGATTCCTCCTTTTAAAAGAACATTAAAGAAAAGAAGTCTAAAAATGAAGCAATAAATAAATGCATTTGTGCCGAGAAATAACAGGAAATATCCAACGTTGAGCCAAACTCTGTTCATTTGGGCTAAACAACGTTGGATATCTCCTGTTAAGGATAAAAATGGTTTATAACTACAATCGTTGATGCAGGGTATATTTGCTATTTAATTGATTAAAAAAGTGGTTAAAATAATCTTTGAAAAAAAAAAAAACGAAATGTGACACTAATAAAATACAAGAAAGAAAGTTGGAAAGAAAAGTTGGATAATTAGCTAATGTCAAATATTTCTCATTATATCCCGCGGTATCTAAGAAACACGTAACAAAAATCTGCAATACAAGGTCAGTTCTCGATAAATACTTAAATTTAGACACCCGTGACAGTTGACTAAGGTTAGTGATTAATGACAGTTTCGAGGAAAGTACACTTCTCGGGAAAAATCGACTTTCAGGAATCAAACGGTGATCTGGGTTAGGCTTTTCACATTTTTTTAAACCTTTGTTGAGAAGATTTGGCGCTCATAAAAATTCATTATTGCCGAAGAATTTAAATTATTGTTTTCACTGAAATATTTTCCTGTAACTGTCATGAAAATCAGGTGGACTATTAATGTTATGTAACTAAAATTTCCATTTCCATCTACCTTTGTATTTCAAGATTTGAAATATTTGAAAGAGCTGTTTGGAAGATGTGGCGATTATAAAGACTTATTTTTGGCGATAAATTTAAGTTAAGAATTTGATATTTTATCATCCAACTAATGCATGGTAGGACCTAAAGCAGTCAGTCTTTTATCTTCGGGTACTCCCGATGGCGGAACCAGAATTTTTTCAAGGAGGAGCGATTGTTTTTTTTTACTTACCTCTTACCACGTATCTGATTACACATGCTTGGTTAGAGCGGATGCTACATCATTTTTTTACCATCTAAAGTATAGAGATTTAGTCGAGGAGAGGGAAGCAGAAGGTCGCCTACTTATTCCTTTCCTTTTTCGTTACCAAGGGCGTTATGAAGTTGTATTTTTTAGAACTTTAATTTGTAATTATTCCGGAGGAATGTTTCAAAACTCCCTCCCGTTAACATCATCAAAGGTCGTCTAAAATTGCGCTTTTTGGAACTTCAGTTTCGAAAATTTCCAGTGGAAAGAACCCCAACTCTTCCCCTAACACTACCTGAGATGGTCTACAATCGCGTCTTTACGAATTAAATTTTGAAGAATTTCCGAGGGAGAAGGTTCCCCCTACACCACCTCCTCCTTACACCACCAAAGAATAAATCTTCTAAGATTGCCTTTTTGAAACTTCAATTTTAAAAAGTTTCCGGGAGGGACTTTCGATGCCCATTCCGTCCCCTAACGTTATTCAAGTCGGTCTACACTTACGTTTTTAAGACTTAATTCCGAAACATTGCTGGTGCCCAGTCCTTTAAGAGTGGGGCGATCGCCCCCATCGCCTCTTCCTTGTATCCGATCTTGGGAGCTACCGATTTGGTACTTCGTACTAACTAAAGTTGCACCTTGTATGATATTGACAGTGACTAGACGAATGAACTCATGGATCATATCTGATTCAGATCAGAAGGCTTGGTAAGAAGAGAGAATTTTTCCCACCAACCAGGTCTTGATGAGTTGTTTGCAGCCATTTAGTATAACTTTGAACTACGAGGGTTAACTTTGAATCACTTAATAGGTTAGACTGGGGATATTTAATCCCTGGGGATAGATGATCCCCTAGTAAAAAATGTACCAAAATCATTAAGTTGAGCGAGATTTGAAACCTGACAATATTATGTTAAAGTTATACTTGTACATAAAAACAGGCAACAATTTTTTTTTCAATCATTTTGTTTTAGCTCAAAAAATGATTGTCTAAATGTGTCTAAGGAAACATTTTTTTAAGAAAGCATTCTGAAGTTTACCTTATCCGTTGTATACAACTTAAAAAAATACCGAAATGTAATGTTAAAGTATAGAGAGTCCTTAATAATTGAGACATATTTTTAGTAAATTGCCACTGATTGTTAATAACAGAACAAGTATGTTTGAAAAAGATCACATATTAGGGATACTTGATCCCTTCGTTTAGAGGAATACATGATCCCAGGGATCAAGTATCCATATAACAATATAAACACAATGAAAACAATATAAATGTTGTTTACTTAGTTGATATTAACTTTAAACATTCAAAACCATGTAAACATAATAAAATTTATCATATTATGAGTGATAGCGTTGAACAATCACTGCAGTAAATACGCTAAGCAATTGAAATATCAATTCGCACTTGTAACCCACATAACACCTCAAACATCTAAACATAGACTAACTCTACTGATAAATTATGTTCTGATCAGCCAAATGAGCTTGAACAAGTTAGAATAGATGTGAAATCTTTGTTTGAAAAAAAAAGAAAAAAGATTTTGCTATAGTTAGATTTACAACAAAAAAGTGAGTTGCCCGTTATGTAGACTCATGAGCGTATAGAATGCAAAGTTGGATTTCTAGAGTTTGAAATATGTTTTCTAAAGCAAAAAGGCAATTGCTTAATCAATCTATTTTTCAAGAAAAATTGACAAAATGTGTTGAGCTGCACACATCCAGTTGGGTTGAGTGGAACTTTTAAGAACTACAACAAACGAATTGTTTGCATTTGACTTTTCAGGTTTAGAAAACATGTGCTAGGCTTTATTTTCTTTTTTATAAATACACTGATACTTACATTTTTCTTCCCTCTTTTTTAAAATTAATTGAATTGATAAAACTCTTAATTTTACGATTGCAAGACAAGAACCAATTAATTTTTGTGCTTGTCATCCTATTTTTTTATTTGTTGTAATTCTAGCTTCATTACGCTACTTTAAAAAATTTTCGTTTAACTAATAAAATACACTGGACACAACTGTATTGGAGAATAAGTAATTGATCAAAAGCATCATAAGTTCATTAAAGTTGTGTACATTTTTTTTTTACAAATATACTAGTGGAATTTAAAACAATGTCATTTTGTGTTCACATTATTATAATTTAATAAAGAAAATTAGAAATAGTGTTATTTTTTAGAAACATTATCGAAAACTAAAATCCTTAAATAAACTGCTGATCTGATGAAAAATCTATGCATTTTCTCATAGGGATCAAGCATCCCCCATGAAGGGATCATGTATCCTTTATGTGGGGATACATGATCCCTTTATGTAATTATTGAAAAAAATTATTTTAGCAAAACTATCTGTTTAATTTGAATTAAAAAAATACTGTCAGAGAGAGGAAAAAATTAACTTTGTTCACGTACTTAATTAAAAAAAAAACTTGATAATTTGCAGCAGAGAAAAAAAAATTTGAAAACTAAAGTGGGGATCAAGTATCCAAAGTCTCCCCTATTCCTTAGTATTTCTGAATTCAAACGAAGCTGTAGAAGGTCCAATGCTGAATTTTGTTGGGAAGCTTATACTGCCAGTTTTCAAAAACCAGTTTAACAAATATTTACTGACAATTTACTTGCAGTTAAAAATAAGTATTTGATACACATCGTAAAAACACATAAATGTAGCCTAAAATTAAATTTTTAAAATGGAGTGGAAACTTTTTGCGTTGAGTCTGCCACCTTAGACTGTTCGATCATCTTGACATGAGACACCCGATGAGCTTGGAATTAAGGAGTAGGTCGCGGGAGGGGAGGTCACAGCTACGTTCCAAAAATTTCCTTATTCGGAAAACTTTGTCTGACGATTTGGAAAAATTTTGCTACAGTATTACCATTATGCAAGTTTTTTTTTTCTTTTCAAATCCTACTATTAGCTCATGGTGTCCGTATATACTATATCCTGTTTAAATCTTAAAACTCAATTTTCTCCCACTTCCTCTGATCGGATTCTTTCGAAATTTGCAATGTTCTATAATCAAATCAATTGACTATTAGTTATTAATTTATTCCAATTTTAATCAACATCTTTGTATAAATCCTCTAATATGAGGACGAGAAAATACTTGCAAAAATTAGAACAAAACATCTATAGATCTTATTAGAATGAACTATCCCCTGACTTTTCTGCATCAGAAAAATCTTGTTCCAATGTTCCCAGGTAATTAGAACGTGAGTTATTGTCGTTTTTAACTAATTTCGTGCTAAAATGAAGTCAAGTCTTCATTTGAACATTCATTGTTGATCAGGGTTATTGTTGAACAATGCAATTCAAATGTATCCAACTTTTAAAGAAATACAATATAATTGTATAGTTGCCACACATGAGACAAACTTGATCAAAGAAGTAATTGACTTAAAATTTTTATATTAACTTGTTTTTTTTTTTTTTTTTTTTTTTAAATCATATGCCGAATGTCTATTTATTAGATGCAGGTATGCGAGCAAGCTCTCTTATTTTACCGTTCTTTAAAATTTGGAGATTCATTTGGAAAATTTAGAGTTTCTCCCCTCTCAAAAGTTTAATTTCGATCACCCCTCTTTGGGGGCATAAACAAAACCATACACCTTACATTATCTATATTTATACTAATAATATAAAGCTGCTTCAACGCAATCATCTCAGGAACTACTTGTTCGATTGAAAATTCTTTTTGTGTTGAATAGTCCATTTATTGAGGAAAGTTATAGTCTATATAGCATCACACTATGATTAATAGTAGTGGATCAAGAATAAATTGAAATTAAATCAATAATAATCATGATGCATTTTTTATTGCACCAACAAAAAATGGTTGTTTGTTGTTAGCTGGAACTTTTGTTACCCGAACAGCTCTGTCGGTAAAGCGCTCGACCAGCAACCCTAGGGTTTTGGGTTCGAACCCGGCTGCGGGCGGGAAGATTTTTAGTGTTTATTACCCGTCTCATTTAAAAATTAATTCATTTACTGAAATCAAGGTTTCAATTTTTTATTGAAATTTTTTGAGCAATAAAATTGCTTATTGTTCTCACTTGACTGTCCTTGGCGTTGCGCTGATTTTATTCCCCCCCCCCCCGCCTCCCTCTGCAGCACCACCGTCGACCGGCTCCTCCTGATACTGCTCCTCTAGTGAATACCGTCTCCAGGTTGCGTCCATATCCTACACACACACGCATGCATACACACACCCTACACACACACACATACCCACAACACTAATGCTTTCACACAGACACATACACACTCATGCCTGCACACAGACACAAATACACACGCATACATACACACACACACATACCCACAACACTAATGCTTTCACACAGACACATACACACTCATGCCTGCACACAGACACAAATACACACGCATACATACACACACACACATACCCACACACTCTCCAGGTTGCGTCCATATCCTGCACACACACTCATGCAAACAGACACCTACACACACACACACACCTACATATAGACATATATACACACATACCCACACAAACACACACGCCTACATATACACTAGGACTGGACGATATCAGAATTTTAATACCGAGATATCGTTCTCCAAATATCGATATCTTCGATATATCGATATATTCTTGGGGGTGGGGGTACAAAGGATCGAAAAACAAGAAAAACATTTTCAAATATTATATTATTTCTCTAACTCAAAACTTTCCTGGAAGGGGGGGGGGGAGGCGTGCTCAATGGTATAGCTCAATGCATGACAAAAATGTTTCGCACCGAAAATGTTTTAAATATTCAATTCAATATTTTGTTTAAATCTTTCAATTTGAGCAGTCTCAATAATTTGAATGTACTTTGAACCATATTTCGTATTGATGTTTTAAATAGTTTGTTTTTAGTCACTTAATAGCTTTTGCTTTAGACTTTTTACTCTTTAGTTGAGTAACATTAAGTAAAATACTAATAATAAATCTTTAAAGAATGCAGCTATAAATGCAGTGCAATTTGATAAGCAACTTAAATATTTTCGGAGGGAAAAAATTAAAATTAAAAAATTTATTTATTTATTTATTTTTTTTTTTTTTTTTATTTATTCATTTTTTTTTTTTTTTTTTTGAAAAATCTGAATATTATCAAAATTAATGCAGTAAACTTTTTTGGCGTTTTTAAACAAATTTTAAGACATTTTTTATTTCAATGAAATTTTTCATAATTTTTAAAATCCACGAATTATGTATATTATTCATTTATGTTACATTAGTAATTGAAAAAATGCTTAAAAATTGTACTTACTTTTTATCTTCATCCGACAGTCTTCGAGAATCTTGGTAAACCATCCAATCAATAGACAAGCTCAGCTTTTTCAATCATGGTACTTGTTACTTTTCCGAAAATGTGTAGAACTTTTACAAAGAACCCATGCCCGTGAATGGTAAAACTCAATTCCATCTTCGTTAATGCTTACAACTTTGACAAACAACAGTATGTCATCTCATTAACGTTAATGCGTACAACTTTCACGAAAAACACTATGTCAGCGCATTAACGGTAATGTCATGGTTGCCGGCGACAACGCTTTAAAATTGGATTACAGGTTCAAGTTGTGCCTCGTGTTATGAACGGAATAAAAATTTTCTCTCTTATTATTGAAGATAAACTATTTTCATTCAGCTATGAGTGGCTTAAGTCAGATACGACAGCTCGGATGGAAATGATTGAGCTGGCGGTGTATTTTATTTAATCTCATTAGGTTTTTTTCGTTTTTAATTTCTTTTTAACCGACTTCAAAAAAGGAGGCGGTTATCAGTTCATACCGTATGTATGTTTTTTTTTTGTTTGTTTGTCAGCTCACAGCGTCTCACCTAGTGAACCGATTTTGATGATTCTTTTTTTAATGGATAGGTGATGGCTCAACTTAGGTCCCATTACTTTGCTTGATCATATTTGTCCTTTAGAAAAAAAGTTATGGGCAAAAAACAACAAATTTCATGCAATTTCCCTATTAAATGATTAAATATAAAACCCATTGTTATGAAAGTTTGGTGCCATACGACAGTAACATTAATAGTAATTGTAGTGATAATTTTGAATGAAGGCTTCTCTGAAGCAAGCATCAAATTTTTTCAGGGGGATATTTCGATAATCGGGAATCTGGCGCAGACGTCTCATTTTTGGCATAAATAACTTGATTTTGGTAATCCTGCTGATTTATAGTAAGCCTATGTGAATTATCGAAATCTTCCCTTCTTCAGTGCTATTGCGCCATAGTAGGGGTAAACCTAACCTGGAAGCGAGGTGATGCAGTGATTAGGATCTGCTTAGCCTTCACAATGCTACCATTTGGTTTGCCTCAACTACACAGTAGTATTTTTATCGTTATCATCTACGCTAATAACAGATGATCAGGGATAAGTAAGAAAATACAGGATTGCATAACGAGCAACTTGTATGCTGTGAAATGGAAACTAGTTAGGGAAAACGTAATACTTAAATGGTTATAATTAAATTAACTACACATGAATTCCAGAGAGGAACAAAGATAAGTTTTTAGTGCCAATCGCCTAAAGTTTATAGCGTGTTTATAGTTTTTTTTTTTTAGTATGGAATTTTTATGAAAAAAATAAGGCGAAGTTTCGTGATGATAACTTCTTACTATTTCTGAAATACCTACATTTACACTAAAAAGAATGAAATAAAAAAATTTTGAAAAAAAAAATAGAACCAACCTCAAAATTTCTCTAAAAAGTGAAAAATAATTTTATTCTTTAAACACCATCGATAATGCTTTTAAACATAATTTTTGAATTCCTTTCTGGAGAATTTTGGGGGAAGAAAAAAAATTATTTTCCTCAAAATTCAAATTCTACATAGCAATTCAATTGATTAAATTTAATCACATTTTAAAATTTTAAATACATATTGATCGTAAATTTTTTAGAAGACAAACCAATAATGATGATTTGTGAAAATTATTTATTTATTTATTTTTTTTTTTTTTGTAAAAACATTGATCTCTAATACAGTGTTGAAGAAACAAATAAAATTAAAAAACAAAGTTACCTATGTCGTACTATAAAGTTAAGAGCTGTACCAGGGTTTGGTAATAATCGTGGTGCGAGAAGTATAGATTGTGCTGGCTGAATAAGAAACAAAACGAGCTGATGTGTACCTCACATGACTTCCTTTTTACACTAATTTAATGATAATAGCACCTTAGAGTAAGCAAGGAAACACTTTAAATTCCAAACAAACTAGCCAGTTTGTTTGCCAAGAATGCCAAACAAACTGGTAGCTAGTACAAGAATTAGCACTGACCAGACGAGTGACCGAAGCAATGGTACAGTTCAACTCGAGGATTGAAGGCAAGGCAGGTATATTCAGTAAGTTACAGCCCTATAGCCAGGGAAAGAACCTCTCTCTATCATCCTTAAGAGGTTTTCCACCTCCAGCTCAGTCATTCCTATGCCGGGCTGATGAGTGCTAATAAGCACGAAACTGCAGTCCTCGGCTGGAATTGACTGAGTTGGCGGTGCATTTCATGTATTTCTGCCTTAGCCCTGGCTATAGGGCTGTAACTTACTGAAAATAAACATTAGTTTGTTCCCACGAAATCTTTAAAATTATATATAATATTATACTATAATATTAGTATAATGTTTATGATGATAGGTAAACAATAAACAAAATATTAATAGTTAAACTCAAATTTGCGTAACACCTCGCAATTAAAAAAAAAAATAGTTTGAAAAATTGCAAGACATGTGGAAGTTCTGCTTTTTTCTTTTATTATTTTTATTGTACTCCGGGTAGTATTATTATAAATCATTGTTGTCTTTTGAAATTCAATTGCTACAACAATAACATTTTTGCAATGTTACAATATTGAAAACCCTCAAACGTAACAATGAATTTTTATTAGCCACAACAATTGAAGTCTTCTCATTATTGACAAATTCGTTTCATTTGTTTTAAAACTGTATAGATTAAAGCTTAAAAAGATTATACTTTCTTTTGAATTGCTGTTTGAATTGTGATTTATTTTGGAACTATTAAAGTCTAGCTACCTCTAAGATGACGAGGATGGTTAGTCTATTTCTTACTCTTGCTCTTTATATCTATTTCGGAGCTAAACTCACCGACTACATTGGTTACCACGATGTGTCGGGATTCTTATACAGCGTCTCGGCCTTACTATTACTTCATGCATTGGATTGCTTGAGGAAACACCTCAACGTGCTTCTCACGAAGCCTGTCATCAACAAAACAAATGTGGCTACGCAAATAAGTGGACACAAACTCCACGTTATATTTATAATTTGCAAACCCATTTACAACAAAAATACTGTGGCTACTCAAACTCCGCCACCAAAACCGCCAAGAAAACCTGCGGTTAACAAAAAAATACCTTAAAATGGATGGATATTAACTTATTGTGACTGTATATAGTGTAAATAGAATTTTGTACATATTTATTTTTAAATTAGTTGACGCCTTTGCTTATGAATTTCTTGAAAAGTGATTATTTTGAAAAATCTATGTAATTATTAATGTTGATTTGAAAAAGATGAAATGTTTGCTTACTATGAAGATAGTGACACTGTGACTGTTATGTAAATGTTTTATCGATCACCAAACTATTGACTATATGAATATTTGATTACCAAATTATTGACTATGTTCAAGTTTGATAGATTTCAAAACTGTTTTCTATGTGAATATTTGATCGATCACCAAACTATTGACTATGAATATTTGATCAATCACCAAACAATTGACTATGTGAATATTTGATTGATCACCAAACTATTGACTATGTGAATGTTTGATCAATCGCAGAAACTACTGACTATGTGAATGTTTGATCCATCACCAAACTATTGACTGTGTGAATACTTGATCAATCAGTTATTACGGAACCGAATTGATGACTTTACTGACTGATAGCGACAAGGCAACTACGACGACTATTCTCTGATGTTGATGACTTCCAAGTGACGAAAATGACGACTATTCACTTGTAGTGCCTGCTGATGTTTATTCATGATGATGATTACTGCTGACTACCGGTCGAATGACTCGGAATTTGCTGCTTCTTCGCCTCTTCAAAGCTCGTTCTCTTGTCTAGTTTTCCATTTCTTGCTGCCTTTTCCACAACAAACACACGTTTCGACGACAAAAATAGATCAATTAAAATCAAGATAGACTTTTTTTAGAACGATTTGTAGTGCATCCTATCAGAAATGTGATTGCATAACCGATAAAACTCAAAAAATGTAATACAACAAATTGCTCCAAATAAATTAGTTTTTGGTCTAAGATTTGTCTCTGTTTTTGTTATAATGTTGTAATATGTGACTTAATAACGATGAAATAAAGTTAATAACTCTGTTTTAGTGTAGAATTAGAAAGGTACATAAGAATTTCTCTTGATAATTTCGTGAAGGTTTTCAGTTCTTCAGCATGAACAGGTTAATTAATCAAGTCTCTTTTTAAACACTTGTTTTACATTTCTTTTTAATCACAAAACATTTCATATTCAAAAGTGGTTTACTTTGTTTAACTTTTATTCTGCAGAATAAACATTAACACTAATACAGTAATAAACCAGAAGTTCTTGCAAAATGCGAAGAGGCTTCTTTCCCATTCACCAACATTGAATGTGTAAAAATAGTCTTTATATGGCTCTAGTCAGTGGCCAGGGGGGAGGGCACGCGGACACGTGTCCCCCTGTTATAATTTCGCTTACAGACAAAATCACATACTTCAGCCAAAACACACACACACATACAAATTCTTGCTTTCGAGATTCTAAGTTCTCGATTTCAAGTCGATCTATCTGTTTTGGAACATTACTTTTTATCTCAAACATTTTTTGACTGCAGAACACTATACTATTTAAGAATAGGATATGTGAATGCATTTTCTAACATCTATTCTAATGCATATTCTAGAAAATGCTATGTCTAGCATTTTCTAGTTTATTCTCATTGTGGTCAAATACAGGCCACCAATACTGTGATTCTCCAAATTACAAAAATTGAAGAAGGTTTACTGGTAGAAAAAGCTTCAAAAAATGAAAATGAAATGACAAAACTACAGTATGTTCCAAGATAAGTAACAGTAGAGGGAAGCAATGCAGTATTGACATCAATTGGCACAAAAATAAAAAATAAAAAAGCCAAAAAATGAAAAACAGTATGTAACGTGTGAACCGATAACAATAAGAAGCTGTATCGAACAGTTTATTTACAGCATCCAATTCGCTCTTAGTTTGGGCTCATCAGTCTGGACTAGTTATATTGGAGCTGCAGGAAATAAGCTCTTATAAACGCTGAGTATGTTTTCACTAGTGTAGCTGAAATTACTTTAGAAAACCAGCGGAGGTGTCTAGGTTCGGCTTCACCTCGAAAAAATAAGGATCAAAGCTACGGTGACAATGGGGTTGTTTCCTTCAGTCAAAAGTAGTACTTTTTGTCACTGAAATTGATAGAATAAGCAAAAAAAAAATAATAATAATAATAATAACATGAACTCAGAAAATACTTTCATTTTCCCAACAGTTATTTTTCAATTAATTTTTTAAAATGTCCGATTCTTCAAACAAGGCGTGGTCTTTATGACGTCACAAATGATGCACTAAGGCGCATCTTTCTACCGCATTTCCATGTTATGATAACCAAGAAGGGAATTATAATTGCGCTCGACGCTTGCTATCAACCATATCGTGCCAATTATATATCGCGAATTAAATATTTTGGATCGTGAATGGCAACACTGAGTGGGATTTCATCGTTTGTGATGTCATCGGCCGAAGCGTTAAACGATAAAAGAGCGCCGATTTAAGTAATTTTTTAAAAATATTAAACTTAAAGAAATTATTTAAAAATGGTCAGATTCTATGTTTTTAAACATGCTCGTTCAGAAAAAAATACTTTTAAAATTTTGGAAACGACCCCATTAATAGAAAACATTTTGTGACACGTTATTCAAAACATTACGCTCCAATTTGCAACAGAAAAAAGAATGAAATAAAAAAATTTTGGGAAAAAAATAGAACCGACTTCAAAATTGCTCTAAAAATTGAAAAATAATTTTATTCTTTAAACACCAGCGATAATACTTTTAAACATAATTTTTGAAGTTGGCGCAAAAACTGAAAGTAAAATCCAATGTAACCATGCTTCGTTCATATTTTTTTCAGAAAATCATCCAAAGTTAGGAACGAAGCATTTATATAGTTACTCACATATGCATAATGTATGTGGTAGTGAAGAAACTGAGCCCGGTTAAATTTATAATTGAGTTATATGGCTCGCTTTTGCGCCAACTTCAAAAATTATGTTTAAAAGTATTATCGCTGGTGTTTAAAGAATAAAATTATTTTTCAATTTTTAGAGCAATTTTGAAGTCGGTTCTATTTTTTTTCCAAATTTTTTTTTTAACACAAACATTTCTGTTCAGTATATTTCTCTAACCTTTTATTCAGCGTAATGTTAATGGTTTACGTTTAATTAGAATTATGAACCGTTGTTGATACCTACATTGGTTAATTTTTAATCGTTGCATTAAGATGCTTTTTTAACCAACACGCATTCACTTTTCAGGGCCCACGAGAGGCCATATCAGCCTTGTCGGAAACTAGGGGCGCGGTCCTTAGAAGGGCCCCGCTCTTGAAAACTTTTTAGGGGGATGGGATCTGGAGACCAATCTGCCAATGGGTTCACCTTGAACTTAGGCAGCCCTTTTAATTTTCCCTTGTACTATAATTAAAAATAAAATAACTGATTGAAGAATGCAGTTAATTTCTTGAAATTTCAAGCACTCATCCATCATACAGAACTATAAAAAGTTATGTATTTTTGATTCAGTATTTCAATTTTTCCGTAATTATGTCCCGTATTTCCGTTTCAACCGACATATCGAACGGATAGAAATCTAAATATCGTTACCATGGTAATAGTTATATATTGATATATGACGATATATCGGTATATCGCCCAGCCCTAATATACACACATACACACACCCACACACTCATGCCTGTACACAGACACAAACACACACGCCTACACACATACACATACCCACACAAACACACGCCTACATAACTACATATACATACTCGTGATTGCGAAAAACATAATTTGAATTCAAAATGTCAAAATTCAAATTTTTTTTTTTTTTTTCGATTTTTTTATTTAACGGAAAACATCAATGTGGATAAGGGAGTGTAATTTTTTACTAGCGTGATGTATTTAAAATAGTTTTTTAATACATTGTTGTCTTATTAATGAAACTACGGGGTACAGCTAAAAATAAACAAAGGAAAGTATAAATTGTTTCTCAATATTTTTACTGACCCAGACAATGCTGGGTATGTTTGATAGTTTCTTATATATGGCCCAACTGCCCAGTTCATCGCGGGAGCAGGGGCGGAGAGGTAACAGTTGCACGCATCTGAATGAAATCCAGTACGATGCCCCACTTTAACATCGCAAAAGAGAACACAGTCGCGTTCTAGAGACTTGTATTCATCTTTTATTACCGCGAGTAGATTCACTAATTAGTTTCTTTCGAACGCAAAGGCCGGCTGGCAGAGGGAACGAAACTCTGAATGAATTCAACGGAAGGACGAGAGATGGATCTTCGGCAAAGGAGGACACTCCTTTTGCGCTTACAAGCCCGCGGTCACGTCTTCGTTCGCTCTACGTCCATTAGCATCGTTTACTTGGGCACGCAGAACCTGCAAAATGCCCCCACTTGTCACTTTTCTGCTGCTTTCTTTCTTTCTTTTTTTATTTTTCACCGTTGGGTCTTTTTCTTTTTTCCTTCCGCTTTGCTCTTCGTCGTTTCAACAAACAAGAAACTCGATACTAATCTCAGAAACAGCTGAAAATCGTAAAACGAGTTTAGGACCTATCTGTGCCATTTAATTGATTTTATATGTATTTGTGTTATCTTTGTGGTTTTGGGGCTGACGCATAGAATTTTATATTAGGTCCATAAATAATCTCAAACTTTTTTCAACAAATTTCAATCCATTCACCCTTAGTCACAAAAAGACACACTTCACCTCACCCTCTCTCCTCCCCGTGTCAGATGTCACGCGATATCATAAAAAAAAAACTATTGCCATAAATTATTAAAAATGTTTTTTTTTCAACCAAAATGTGCGACATCCCACTTCTCGCAACCCCCTCCCTCCCCTTTCTCACAAACCGTCAAAATTTCACGAACCCCCTTTCAAAGCATAACATCATTTGTGACGCCCCCTCACTATCCATTGTTTATTTTACCTTGAAAAACACGACATTTTCCCCATGCTTTCTCGCAATCCTTTTCAGGGGATATTCCTTCCTAATAGACTGCTTGTGATTAATTCTTTTAATAGATTGCTTCAATAATTTAAATACACTCGAGCCTCGTTAAAACGAACTCAAAGAGACTTTTAAAAAGGGAATTCGTCTTAGCCAGGGAACAATAAAATAATGTTATGTGTAAATACAAAAAGGCGGGGATCACAACTATAATTCGTCTCATCCGTCATTAGTTGCGTTAAGCAAACGAGGTTTGACTGTATTTTAGATAATTTTAATTTAGACACTAAAATTACTTTAATTTACCTTTATTTTAAATAATCTTAAAATTTATACTCATTTGCAGTGTCCAAAAAGTAGGCGCACTTTTATGACTACAAAATGTTGACTAAAAGTTGCTATTTTATTAAGTTTTATTTCTACAATTTTTAAAGATTGACTTCGATGATTACAATGCTTAAACCCAATCAAAAGACTACAGACTATAATTTAACTAAATGAATTAATATTATCAAATTTCATTCTCTTATATCGCAAAAAAAATAAAAAATGTATTGATGAACATTAAAGAGAAAGAAGACGAAGAAGAGAAAACCTTAGCAGCTCTAAGTTGCAGTAAGGCCCCATATATATAGGCCCTCTATATAGCGGCTCTAAGTTGCAGTGGTGTTTGTATTACGTCATTATTTATTGTTCAAACTATGCAGGAGCTGTACATTTAATCGAAATAAAAAGCGAACTTGGCGTACTTATATAGTTACGTTCTTAGCTATCATTACACTGGTGTGCAAAAATTAAGGACGAGACGGTTTTTTCAATATAACTTTGTACAAAAGCTTTCCAAATCAACACATTTAATACCGTACGGACATGTGTATGTAACACGTAAGTAACACTCCTAAACACACACACACATACACACACAGCACTGCATACACAACACACCCACACCCCATGCATCTACACAAACACACACATGCGCCTACACAAACAGACACGTGCATTCATACACACACACGCTCGTGATTGCGAAAAACATAATTTGAATTCAAGATGCCAAAAATTCAAATTAATATATATATTTTTTTTAATTTTAAAATGGTGTATTTTCAGAGCGTACGCTCTCATACCAGGGGCGGCATTTCAGCATTTCATTTGGGGGGTCGAGTTTCTTAACTGTGTACCCAAACAAACATTAGCTAACAGGAAGTGGTCATAAAACCGGTTTAATATGAATAAAAATTAGTGTTTAGAAACAATTAAAATGTTGATTCATTTTCTAATAAGTTATCATACAAAACATCTCGATACTAAAGTTTTTATACCTTTTAGAAAAGTTTTAATGCATGATTTTTGGAATTCGGAAAAGCAGGGAATCGTGTTACTAATCTATCTGCTCAGTGTCGTGCTGTTTTGCCAGTTATACATACACCATACAGCTAAATAGAAAAGATGGTGAAAAAGCTCATGCCCTTTAGCATGTATGACTTCGTTTGAATTTTTTGCCCATTGCACTTCGAAAATAATTCTCTAACCTCCTGAGACATAAAAAAGTCTTTCTCTACTAGCTTAGCTTATTGGAATAGTTAAAAAATAATTGAAGCAATAAAGTTAAGTATGAAAACACTTTTTATATCGGGTTCTTCAAAATCACCCATGCAACTTCAAAAATTGTGAGAGGCTTAATTTTCCATCATTGAATAATATAGTCTCGTCTGCAATCTCAGCTTCAATGATATATCATCTGCCTCCAGCTCTGTTATTTACTATTTCAGACTGATGAGTCCATAACAATGACGAAAATGCAATCTCTGGATGTGGTAACCGGTCTTGTCGGTATTTCGCTTGTAATTTTTCTTGCCCCATGCTAACAATTTTACTCATATAGAACCAGACATACAGAAAAATAATTATCATCAATTCATGTGTTAATTTCATTCGAAACTGAATCTATTACTTCATACAAAATGTTAAAAAATCAATGTTTAACTTCACATCATCAAGTGGATTTTTGTCACTTTTTTTTTTTTTTTTTGCGTCTCTTTAAAATTGGTTCGGAGGAAGAATTTTTTTGAAAAGGCTCACGTTTGATTGAAATATAAAATTTATTTTCAGATTCAATTGTAGATTGAACTAGGGTAGTATGGTGCACAGATCATTTGCAGCTTGAACTGTGGCTTGAATAGTCTGAAAATTGAGGGTAGCGGATTGAAGATGTTTTGATAGAGTAAAGCATTTTTCAAAAACTTTCCTCAATACAAATTGAATAAAAATTCAAACGAAGTCATACATGCTAAAAGGCATGAGCTTTTTAACCATTGAAAGAATCGTTTTGCAATAATACTTACAGTCGTCAAATCACCGCTTTGGTGTTAAATGTTTTTTATGGTTTTACCTAACTCTTGAAGACGCTCCGCGACATCTTGTGTCACTCCGAGATTGCATAATATAGAGCCCCATAAAAGGTATTTGTTGATGTGTTTTTTTAATTCAATAATCAGATGCATTTTTAAGAAGTTTCTATGGAAGGATATAATGCATTGAGCAGCTGAAACGTGTTTCTAAAGGCTCATTAAATAAATATACACTTAAAAATGAGCGTAAAATTGAATGTAAAATATCAAGGAATTTTCTTGCGAAAACCTTGCAGTCACACCACTTTGCAAGAGCCTCTCATATTGGACATACCATCGTTACACTGGGCACACAAGTATGAAATATTTAGCCTATATGAGGAAATGTCTTCTCTAGTTAAAATTAAACCATGGTTCTCTATCAGCTTTCTATGTTCTGAAAAGGCGGGAAAATACTTCATGAATATCTAAGTCATCATCCAAATAACGAAAAACACTTTTTCTAGTCTGGGAATGTGTCGGGTTTCATCAAAAAGTTACTAAGAACCAGCGAGATTTTTTTAAATGAACATTGATTTCCGACTTACATAAATTGAATTCAACCGTTTTCTATCATTCTATTGAAAAAATTTGGGGGTGCGACCGCCCCCTCTTGACCCCCCTATTTGCAGCCCCTGTCTCATACCTCTTGTGCCCCCTCCCCCCCCCCCCGCATCGCGGGGGTGCTATGTACGCCCCAGCGTCTATTGTACTTTAACACTTCAACAAAACTTCGTAATAAACAGTTTTTACAAACGGGGAGGGGGGGGCCGGATTTTTGTTTTTTATTGCGATGACTTCATTCATTCAATTTTATCTCAATTAAAATAATGTTTTTCTTTCATTATTGTAGTTTTATCGTTAACTTTAAAGACATCTTCAAATCTAGTTATTTCATTGTCCGTTTCAACCCCTAACTTCCAACTTTCTTCCCCTTTCTTTTTCTTCATCCTAACCATCATAATTTCGAGATGTCGAGAATTCATACATGAAATACGAAAAAAAAAAACTTTAACCTTGATACAATTTGATTTTCTTAGCTTCACTGAGAATATAAAAGATTTCAAAATAGTTGTAATTGCAAAAATTGTATTCTGTATATACATTATTATGCAATGAAATTTCAAATATTGTGCTAGAAAAAAGTACCAAAAAAAGTACACATCTTAGTGAAAAGTTCCCAAGACAATCACTGTTGCACTTGATTAATCATTAATATCACTGAGGTGCTGAAATGAAGATCGACTTCATTCAAATTAATTAATGAAACGCACCGGAAGAAGTCAGCTGTCAAAGCGACTTTCTCGCTGAAAGGACGGTATTATTTTGCCGTACTTCAGGCAAACTTATCGAATTACTACGTCCGTTCTACTGAGGAATCAACTAAAAAAATCGTCTGCTGGAAGTACATGGCTTTAAAGCTTCCCCCCCCCCCCTTCAGTAGTTGATTGACCTTGGAATATGGGAAATAACGTTAAAAGTTAAGCGAAAAATTTTCCTAATCCACTCACAGTAGTTTTTTTTTTTTTTTTTAGACAAAAGCATTTGTTTATCTTTTATTTTAACTAAAGGAGTCAACGTTCCAGTATATCACCTAATTTACTCAAATGACGAATTAGTACATCCGTTTTACTCAGGAATAAATTTTAAAAAGTCTTCTGCTGGAAGTACATGACTTTAAAGCTTTGTTTTTGAGCAATCAAAAATTGCTTATTCTTTTTACCTCCAAAGTTGATGTTGTTCTGATTGCCATGACGACAAGAATAACCTAATTCCTTGTTTTAATATTTATCACAAGGACAAATTTTTGTCGCAATGGTTACAAATCGTTTGCGTTCATTCAAGGCTTAACTCCGCCGATTTCACTTTTAAAAAAGGGAAAGGGGGTGTAAAATTACGTTTTTTCACGCAAAACATCTACATGGATGAACTTGAAAAGCAAAACTTCATCTAAATACAAAACTTCCAGATTAAATTCGCACAATTTAAAATTGGTAAGAAATAAAAATACTTAACATTATACGCTGTAAATAATCTTTATGATAAGTGCGCTGATGGATATCGGTCATCAATTCTTGATCTTTGTAACCGCATCCTAATTACCTATTTCCTTTTCTAGAAAAATATCAGTCATAATATGACCGGTGGAAATTTCTTGGCCAATTTTATTCTATTTGTAGAAACAAGGAACTCAACGAGGAACAACCCTATCGCAATTTGTTTTTGCGAAAAACATAATTTGTATTCAAGACGTCAAAATTCAATTCCCCCCTCCCCCGTATTTATGGTTAAATTATAAAACATTGACGTCGCTCAACGGTGCCGCACAGTGGTGCCAGAGTGGAAAAAATTCGATTTTCGAAAGCGCTTATTTCGATTATCTGGTATATGATTCTCACACTATATAAGATACAGAATATAGGAACGGCATGATTTTTTCCGCTGTATCGAGGGTATTCCCATTAATTTAGGCTCAAAGTCAGAATTATGTAAGTTTGACCAAATTCCACCCTACTCAAGATGAGTGATAAAAAAGTGTAAAAGAGTTAGAAAAAAATAATCAATTTTTTCCCCTGTTCTACGATGGTCAATTAAACCTCTCATCAGTCAAACAGTGCAAAAAAATATTACAGCGCTTTACAACGTTATAAGTTACGAATTTTAAATTAGCATTGAGAACAGCTAAGATAACAAAAAAAGCTCCGGCTTCCTCCGCGATGGGGAAGGTTATTTATCAAACTAGGGGTGCTTAAGTAAACATTAGAACACAAATCACCTGCCTTTATCTGCCTATCCGATCATAACACAGAAAAGAAAAGAAAGGGTTAGAGTACGTATGTGTTTGTTGCACTATTTTGTTAATAGAATTGGCTCAGACAAAACATTTCCCCACGTCAAAACCTTTTTTATTTGAGTTCAGTCTAGTTGCTAACGTTGTCTAGTCATGAGCTCTATCAAAATTAAATACCGTGATTTGTGTGAGTGCTTGTGGAGTGGTACAAATTTCGACGTATTCCTTCGACAAAATCACCCTGAACTTGACGAAGGAAACATTTCTTTAATGCTGACAGCTCTTAGCAAGAGTTTCTTGCCTGATTTTAATAAAAAAAAAAAAAAGATAAAGTAAATCGAGACCGGGAGAGGTTCAAAAAATTGTTCAGCGAGTGGATGGAAAATGAATACGTTTTCAACATACCGGAGCAGGAATCTACAGGATGTGTTGGGAGATCAAGTAAAGACTTTGATGATTCTGGTGAACGAAGCAAAAAGAATAAAATACGTAAACATCAAGCATCGTACCAACAAAGCTTGATTAACGCAGCTGCGACACATGAAAAGCACGATAAACCCAAAGCTTTGTCAGCCGATCAAGCATTAGCAATATTTCTCCAGGCCAATCTGACAAAATATCAGTACGAGGTGATTCGACAAACACTAAAAGACCTTGGATGCCATGTTTTTACAAGTTATAAAAAATTAATCATCTCAAAGAAGCAATGCTACCCTGATAATATGTTAATTAGTCAAACATCTGCAGCCGTCCCTTTGAAGAATTTGCTTGACCATACAGCTAAACGAATTCTGGAAACAAAACCCCTAGAAGAACTAGAAAAATTAAATGAACATGAATTAATATTGACAACGAAATGGGGATTCGACGGTGCCTCAGGTCAAAGTGAATTTGCCCAAAAATATTCGATCAGCAATAACGAAATAAGTGACTCGAATTTATTCATGACGTCCATAGTTCCTCTGAAACTCACAATTCCAATCGATTTGGGAAAACGGCCGACCTTCTTCAACAAGACATTGCAGGCCCTTGAGATACAGCTTCCAGAAAGAGACACTTGATTTGGCACGAGATGAAAAAAAAAAGGGTTGAAGAAGAAATAGAGAAGTTGGAAATTACCCAAGTTGTGATCGGCATTAATGTCATCCGTATTCGACACACGTTGGTGATGACAATGTTGGACGGCAAGGTAGCTCAAGCCATCACAAATACAAAGTCTGCAAGTGCCTGCTACATATGCAATGCTTTACCTTCGAAAATGAACGACTTAGCAAAAATCCAACAGAAACTTCTTAATGTGAATACTCTCGAATTCGGTATCTCTCCATTACACGCCAGAATCAAGTGTATGGAATACATCCTTCACATTGCATACAACAAAAAATTCGAAAAATGGAGGACTACAAAAGACACAAGAGACATGCACGAAAACGAAAAGAAACGTATTCAATAAGAGTTTCTTGAGAAAGTCGGCATCAAAGTGGACTTTGTTAAGCTGGGTTGCGGATCTTCAAATAATGGCAACACAGCCAGACGTTTTTTCAGTGATTGCAAGGTCACAAGTGCAAACGGGAGTCGACGAAATTCTAATCCACCGGATCGTTACCATTCTGGAAGTCATAAACAGCAATGCAATGATTGACCCAGAGTAATTCCGACTATTCTCAAAAGAAACAGCAGAACTGGCCATTGAGAAGTATTCATTGTACTACATGCCATCCACAGTACATAAGATTTGCTGAAATAGTGCAGAAGTCAATTCTCCTAGTCGGAATATTGTCGGAAGAGGCACAAGAAAGTAGGAATAAAGATTACAAGGCATTCAGGATCACCAACTCGCGAAAAATGTCTCGTATATCCACCAACGAAGATGTGTTCCACAAACTACTGGAGACTTCGGATCTTTTTATTACGAACATGAGACCCGAACCAAAGAAAAAGCATCTGGAAATCAGTGAGGCAGCTAAGGAACTGTTAATCTAATTTCTTTGAATTTGAATTTGTATGTATTCTTTCAATTTAAACAACTATTGACTAAGAATCTCAAACTTCATTATTTTTAAAACTCTCCGGGTCTTTAAGCTTCCTTGAAAGAATCATTTTAAGCAATATTTAATTTAAATATATACTCAAAATACTTGTTGCAACTTGTTTTTATAAGTACAACCTGTTTCGGAAATTAAAAAAAAAAAAATTATATTTCCAATAGTCTTTCATTTCCTAATTAGTTATTTAATTAACTTCAAAATGTCAATAAAAACAGTTGAACTTTATGTATTTTTTTGTTCTTTTTTGAATGAGACCGGCCCCAGTTTTCTATGTTAACCCGTTCTCGAGATATTGAATTTTTTCCACTTTTTGGCCGTTCGGCCCCACTGTGTGCCGCCTCCCAGCACTATCCGATCACTTATCACACTTCGTCTGCAAACTTCATAAATTTACCTGTGCATTTTTATTGGTTTAAGTATTTCTAGCATTCCGAAAGCATATGACAGACCGTTACACACGGCAGGATATTCAAGTGTATTAAAACGAAAAAAAGAAATAAATAAATAAACGCTCAAAATGCTATTCGATGAAATCGTGATTTTCATGAGAGTTTATAATAATGCAACAATACTGACTTATCAAAAGTTGAAATCCGTACCTTCTTCACTGTGTTTTCATGAAATGGAAGCACAAAATTCAAAAATCACTTGCAGAACATTCCGATTTGATTTCATAACACCCAGTGAGGTCTTTAGCTATTCTCATCCAATTGAACACGGCAAACATGTTTAGGATTGTTAATGTTGAGATACTCCGAAAACAACGAGACTGACAAGTGTTACCTTGAGGCATGTTGCCATTCAAAACTTGACGTTAAGGCATCGTGCGACTCTGATTGATAAGTTGTTTATAACCTTGACAATGTTTAGCTCTTTTTGGGGGAATAGAGAAGGGTAATTGTCGCTGAGTTAGAGTTTCTTTCGTAGTACTTTTGAAAAAGTGTTCCAACGCCAAAAATATGTCCCCTTTCACTGAAACGCCTCCAAAAAGAGGCAAACATTGTCTAGGTCAGAGGTTCCCAAACTTCAGACCTTCGCGGACCCCCTCCGGAAAAATTACAAACTACGTAGACTCTAGCACTTCTGAACAGGCATGCAATCTTAGACCATTGACCATTTGTCTCAATGATCTAAGCATGCAATAGCGGGTTGCTTCCACGTCGTCAACACAAAGACAGAGAGAAGGGCGATCGCCCCTCCCTTAAGGGACTTCTTCATCAGTAATTTTTCCGAATTGAAGTCTTAAAAAGCAAATGTAAGCATTCTTTGATGACGTTAAGGAAATGAATGGGGTTTAAATCTCCCTCCCAGAGATTTTTCAGAATTAAAATTTCAGACGATCTTGGGTGATGTTAAGAGGAGAAGTCTGGAGGTCATCCCCCAGGCAATTTTGCAAAATTTAAGTCTTCAGAATGTAATAATTAAAACCAAATTCAAGATCGAATTATGGCCGTAAACAAAGCCAACTCGAACGGCCGAAATTCAAGAGATGTGAAGAACTTATTGTAACTCGAGCGGAAGTTGTGGCCCTTCTTAGGCTCACTCAGCTCACTACAGGCCATGATTGACTGGCTGAGCACCTCCACAAGAAAGGAATCTTAACAACCTGTCTAATTTGTGGTTCTGGCAACATGAATGCTGCTCATTTCGTCTCCTGCTCTAAGCTTAACGCAACCGATCAAAAACTAAAATTACTCGGAAAACTAGATTGGTCTGCGCGATCTGTCATGGAATCCCTGAAATGACTTTCTCTTTGACTCTGCTCCAATTGTGAAATCCTCTAAACTTTACAGAATTCTTTTCAATTTTAAATTGTTGCTTTTGTTATATGTTGTTTTATTGTAGTTACTTTTCCTGTTCTTGGCTGCCTTTTATATGGATTAATATCTTCCTGAATCAAGCCATATGTAACAGAATGTAAGAATGCGTGTGTAGGCATCTCAGATAGAGTTAGGGGAAAAAGTGGGTTCAGTGACTTACTTCCTGTAATATTTCGAAACTGAATAAGTTCCAAAAAACTGCTTTAGCAAGGGTGCTACCCCCCCCCCCCCATAAGAGCAAAGATCACCCCCCCCCCCGCAAAAAGTCAAAAATACCTTCAAAACACCCCCTAAAAATTTCAATGGCGCCAGTATGCGCCATGACCCCCCTCCCTCCAGGTGGGCACCCTTGACTTTAGACGACCTTCGATGATGTTAGGGGGAGGGGGTTTCAAAACGTTCCCCCGGACTTATTACAAAATTGAAGTTCTAAAAGTACAATTTAAGAATACCTCTTTCAATAGAAAAGGGAAAGAATAGGTTCGGGGACCTCCTTGGATAAACCTCTATAATTTAGTTGTTTTAGAATTTAGATAAAACTGACGAGCCCCCCCCCCACAAGAATGTGTAAATTATATTCGAAGAACGAGTTAAATTGAAACATCAACACCTCCTCCTTGAAAGAATTCTGGATCCGTCCTTGCGCCAACATTGTTTGTCACCTGACATTTTGTCGCGCCGCTGATTTTTAACAGAGCTGATCAATTTTTTTGGAAACAAGGTTTGCATCCTCGAATTAACTTAATTGAATAAATAACTAAGGATCATCTGTGACTTGCTAAGAGGAATGAGAAGGCTGGCACTGATTAAAAAAGTCGTGTAAAAGTTGGTTCTTCTGTTCCTGTTCACTTTTGCCATTGTGTTTTTGTAATCAGTTAGCTCTGTGTGAGATTTTCGGAGCTGTTAGGTTATTTTCAATGCTGCAAAGATGAGTGCTGTTTACAAAAGCCATTTTGAAGTTTCTTAATGTCTTAGTTGTATTTAAGAGAAACCAATAAAAGATACTTTTAGTCATCAATTTGAATTTCCAAGCTGAAAGGCAAGGCCATCATTTGTGTGATCAAGGGAGGGGGCAATTACATCCCTCTCCCACCTAACCGCTAATTTCAGAAACAATATAAATGTGCATTTATGTACTTTTCTTTTTTCCTATTTATTTATTGATTAGGCACCCTTTGACCCTCCCCAAAAAACTTTGAAGTGATGGGTCTGCTTGAAAGGACACTTATCATAACTGTGTAATTCTATCAGTCATAGGTAGGCAGCTGGTGCACCAAAAAACGTGGGGGGTCAAAGGAAACGCGGGGGAGGGGGGTTAGGTGGACGGTGCATTTAAAGTTGTGGGTTTTTTTTTTTTTTTTTTTTTGAAAAATTGGGCTTTTTTTTTTTTTTTTTTGGATTTTTACCATTTTATTGATTAAATGATAGTAAAAATATCAGGACAGATGGCTTAATAGATTCTCTCCTTTGAATTCTAAGTTCCATTTCTATTTAGATGAAAATAATGTGAGAAAAAATTAAAACACACTTAAATCTATTTATCTTTGTTCAAACAAGTGAATTCATCAACAATTGCATTTTTTAGCTTAATGGGTAATTTTTAGCTTAGAAAAGAGAAAGTGAGGGCGCAGCCGTCCCCTGTACGAGTCACCTATGATCACAGTGGTCCTCAAACTGGGGTCTCAGGAGAGAATTTCCACGTAGAAAGGAATGTTCATACATAAAAAGTAACACAGTTTGAAAATAATTTACTCAATTTTGTGGTCAAGTGAAAATGGTTGTTTTTTTTCCCTCCCAAAATTATGTGTGTGGTATAGTTACTTCCTTGCTATTTTACCACAAAAGCATAGAAGTTTTGACAACTTCCAGTTTTTTTTTTTTTAACGCTTTGAATCGCCTCAGTCAAAATGTTAAAATACTGTTTTTGCCATATCAATCTGAAATAGTTATATAATTTGACCCATATGTTTAACTACTTATTGCTTACACATTTTACAATTTGAAATATGCTATTATAGTACTTTTTGCAATTCTGTTTGCTTTGTATTCAAACCCATGGTAAAACAGCCCAGAACTCACTAAAGAAGGGATCGATGAACAAACTTTAGTTCACCGTCCCAGCAAAGTGCTTTACCTAAGCTGTTTTAGGCAATAAAAGCCTTTTTCGAGTTAAATTTCAGCATTTCAGCTCTTTCACTTTTATTACATCCTTGCTATAATTATATAAACCTCCTCTTCCTTCATAGCCATTTGCACCTCTTTCACTATTTTAATAGTACTTCTATTAACAGCTGGCGTAGGACATGTAAGGCAACTATTAATTCAAACCAAGAATGGTAGCATAAGAAAGTTTTCGCATTTCATCGGCTCGGCTTTGATTGGGCTAGAAAATCATTTAGTCCAATAGTTTATCTTATTTATCAGGTGTGAGATTGGGAGTTCGCTCATATGAAAAACGCACACCAAATCTTGTAGTTTTTATTGAACATTGGCTGCACAAAGTTTTCCAATAATTTCAAACTTTAAAATGAACAAGCTATTTGTAGTTAGTAAATTCATAACACAAATGATTTAATTGTTTCAGATAAACACGGCAAAAACAGAATTTTAATGTTTTGACAAAATTAAAACATAAAAAAAAAATAAAATTGACAAAACTACTACACATTTGTAAGAAAGAAAAGATTTATACCACGCACCCCAATTTTTTTGGCGGCATTTCACTTTGAGACTTCTTGCCTTTGTGCAGTCGTATGAGTTTTCCAACAATAAGCTTCCCTTGGAAAAATGAGACACGCCTCGTTACTATAGCAATAGACAGGGGGAAGGGGGCTTTTCTAGTGATGGACAAGTACAGGGGCGTAGCTAAGGGGGGGGGGGGGGGGTTGGGGGACAAACCCCCCCCCCCGAAACGTTAGTCTCAATAAAAAAAAAGAGAGAAAAAGAAGAGAAGAGAAAGAAAAAAAAAGAAGAAAAAGAAAAAATTCCAAACGATTTTTTTCTGAGCAACAAAGGTCAAAAATTCACTTTGCTCCCCCCCCCCCCCCAATGCCATTGAAAATTTCTCCCATGTTGACCCTCAAGCATTAAGACGCCTCCCTCTGCTGCGGCAATTTTTTGATAATTGAGTGAAACTTGACATTTCGCTTTAGAAATGAGATTGATTTGTTAAATCCACGTTTATGCAGCCTTTCTTTGTCATAGATTCTGCAAATTGTTAAATATGTTTAATTTCATGAGCCGCGCAGTGGGAATATTGCATACAGTCGAATCTGTATAGTTCGAATTTCACATTAAAGTAAAAATCGAGATAAAGAGGTTTTGAGATACGGGGGCAAGAAATTTTTTATAGAAATTTGAAATTTGATAGTGAAAATTTGAAATCAAATCATGCTCTAAAGACAATATGAGCTCTTGATTAAAATTCCTCTTTATTAGTTTTGTTAGGTATTCATTCTATTATTACATTATTAAGTGCTTTATTGTGAGTTTAAGAAATCATTTTGACAGTAAAAGAAACTTTAAGCATATATTTTTCAAGAAAAAGTCTTTTATTGGTTTTTAGTCCCTGATTTTTTTTTTTTTTTTTTTTGGATTCATTATTTATTCTCTTGAGGTTAGCAATTGCTGCAAATTTAACTTGGCCAATATTCTACAGTTTTCCTTTTTTCATCACTTGAAAAAATCTTATACTTTCTTTTCACTCCTATCATTTCGATTTTCTAAGGAGTCACAATTTTAAGAAAGAGAGCAACCAAAGAACAGTACTAACCCAGATAACAGGCTTTTAACTTGAATGACCTTTAACCATGAACTTGAAATGTTCATCTTGCGTGTCAAACCTGTGAATTTTACCCCTTTACTCTTCTTCCAAGAAAGAGCGCGAAATGACTGTCCTTTGGTTAATCTTCCTTTAAAGCCTATTCGTGAAACGCATTTCACCCCCTTTTCCACTGCCTCCTCAGCTCTTGAAGACAATTCCTCTGTTTCTGAGTTGAAGAAAATTTTTTTGTTTGCTGCTTTAAAGATCATTGGGCTTCGAATCCGAAAATGATAGCATAACCTGAATTCGAGACCATAGAGTTTTTGTTGGTCTGGTCTCGTGTGTGTCATAGATCATAGTCAAAACGACCTTTGCTAACCAGAGTATCCATTGAAATCACATTGATTTTTCAGCCAGTATTTACAGCGTATTCTTTTGGAAACGTGTAGTCTGTTTAAAGTAGTACATTCTAAGTGAAAGTTGTTGCATAATGAAGCGAGCAAAACCGATAACAAGTTTTTTTAAACCCAAAGAAAAAAAATTTAAATGACGAAAAGGATTGCTCTAAATAGAGAAAGTTAACGTCGTCTGAAGAAAACGAAGTACAGTCTGCAAAGCAGCATTAGTCCCATCGGACTCTTCTGAAGGTAATTTTATTTTAATTCAAAAGAAAAACTGCATAGCATTGCATGAATAAAATGTTTAAAAACAAAATGAATCTAGATTATTTCTGTTAGCTTGGTTCGCATTAAAAAGTAGAAAATAAAAAAGACTTCTGTTTATAATACTCGAAAATTGCTGTTGCTCTCTCAAATAGATATTTTTGTAAATTCTAAAGCAGCTAATAAAATTAAAAATAAAGGCTTGTGAGGAGAACAGATGGTATGCATTTGAGCAAATAACTTTCTATCAACTATATTTCTTCCCTAACTTTTTTATTCAAATTTTCTTAACTGCTTTAGAATTAGCATAAATGTAAATACATAAAAAGCAACATATAAATGTAACGATATGAAAAGCATTTTCATTTTTTGCGGGTTATAATTCAAGGTGTCTTTTTTTATTTTACTTCATACTTTTAGTGCAAACCAAGTTGGTAAAAATAGTCTTACCACCGATGATATTGAAAGTCAAACATCCAGTTTACAGGCGGAAATGGAAGTACCTATTAGCTTTCAGGGATGCCAGATTTTGCAGATGTGTGTTAGCCTCTAAATTAAGCAGTCACACTGAAATGAACGGAACACGCTCATCAGATATGTGATTTCCCACTGAGTTGGATAGACTGCTTTTGACAAGACGTTGCTAGAAAATTTCACTTTAAATTAAATAGAGGGAAAAGAAAAAAAAAAGTGGAATTTTCTATAACATTAAAAAAAATTTCTTTGCTTTTGTTTTGTTTGACACAAGTATCGGAATTGGGGCACCCCATTCCAAAGTATGTAAGATTCCCCTCCCTCTTATTTTTTTAATACTAAAAAAACTTACATATATATATATATATATATATATATATATATATATATATATATATATATATATATATATATATATATAAGAAGTAACCCCCCCCCCCGAAAGTAGGGTCTAGCTACGCCACTGGACAAGTAGTATATATACCTTTTCATCCGTTCGTTTGTCACCGGTAACTGAATTACTTGTGAAAGTACCAAGAAAAATGTGATTTGCAAGAAAACAAATAACGGAGAAGAATTTATTAGTTAGAAGTCAAAATATGACTAGTATACAGTTACAACTAGATTTATAATTATATACATTCGTTTCTTGAACAATTCAACTTTCATTCTTAAAAAAAGGCAACTATTCGGCTTAAGAGGAAAAAGGATTTTTGCATGACTTAATGATCAGTTAAGTGTTTTCAGACGCTGAGCTGTCATCGGCCGAAGCTATAACAGCATTGAGTTGTCCCTGTTGTGCAAGCTGCTGAAAAGCTGCTATTTGTGCAGGATCAGTAACCAATACAATCTGTTGCATGGTGGTCGAGCCATCTTCCGTGACTTGAAGTGCATATAGAGGCTGCTAAAAAGAAAAAAAAAATCAAAAACATGAAAAAAATTGCAGCACATATAATATTAAATACAGAGTTTCTAGTTTACAAACAATGAATAAGTACAGTTGGCTCTTTGTTTAATGACTTTCATGGGACCACAAAAAATCGTCCTTAAGTAGAAAGCGTCCTTAAATAGAATGCTTTTAACACTACAGTGGACCATCTGGGATCATGAAAAGCCGTCGTTAAATAGAGAAAGTAGTTAAATAGAGTGTCGTTAAACAGAGAGCCAACTGATACCAGGGTTTTGACGTGCTGAGACTCTGCCTGCAGAAATTTTTTTAATGCCTCGACAAGAGTATTTCATGTATTGAAAAAACACTTCAAAAATGCTATCAAGCAGTTTTTTACACTAACAATTACATTGTGAAAATGGAGAAAAAAGCAGCTGAAAATTCAAAAATATTGCAATCAAAAGCTGATTTTTTTTATGCATGAAATAATCAATCGTGAAAAATCGAGACAGAACACATTTCTCCTATCCCTGTTATCTTTTAATTCATCTTTAAGAAAACTTGTTTTTTATCGTTCGAATTTATCACTACTGCTATATGAAAAATCAAAATGGAACACATTTCTCCTTTTCCTGCAAAAAACATTTGGTTTTTATCGTTGGAATTTATCACTTAGTATGGTACTTATTGTTTATTGGGTTTGTGTATCTTACTTCTCAAATTTATCAACGTATTTCAATGGCTTCAAAATGAACCCTAGCAACATCTATCTGCATGTCAGCAAAGATTAACAAATGTTAAGTACATAGCTGTTTATATTGAAATCACTACCTGTTCATAAAAAAATGCCAGGGCAAAAATCTCTTTTAGACAGGAAACAACTGACTAAGCCAAATGGGCCATTCTACGAAAAAGTCAACCCCATTTTCCGCACATGATGGCTCCATATTTCATTAAAAAGTAAAAACTTTAAAGGGTGATGACGAAACCTTTTGCTTAAGAAGTCACACATAAGTTTGTGATAAGTTTGTTAAGCACAAAAAATTTGGTAACTAATATTTTAAAGTATTATTTTTGATAAAATACGTGAGGCGTTACGAGCCGGACAAAATGATCGTTTTCTGTAGAATAGCCCAAATCCTATCTGAACTAGAGAGGAAAGGAGTTAGTAAATTGGGGAGAAAAGATGGGGGGGGGGGGGGGGGGAGAATGCAGCAGATTTTTTTCTGCTTTTCATAAAATGCTTTACTATTTCTAACACATCTGATTAATTCAATGACACATTAAAATTCTTCACATGAAATCAATTTTGAAACAAATTGACAAAAATATTTTTATATTCAAAATTTAAAGCTAAAATTAAGCTTTTTGGCATGGGTGAGGTAACATACATTCCAAAATCTAATTTTCCTAAAATAAGGGGTAGGGATCTATGTGCCCCCGAAGGATTTCTTTCCTCTTTTCCAAGGTTTGGGTTGCTTCTTAACTCATTAGAAGGCAACAGTGTTACGAATTTTTCCTGTTTTGGCACGTGCCTAAAAACAAAAAAAGGTCCTACAACTTTTTGTTTTGTTGAACAGAAGCTTTCAAATCACAGCATGCAGAAGAGGGGAAGGGGGGGGGGGTGATAACTAAATAACAAGTTAAATGGCTAATAAGGAGAAAACAATTTATAATTTTATTCTTCTCCGGTTGAAATCCATGTTGATTCGAAAAATTTCAGAAGCGCAACTGAATTTGTACACATAAATGGAAAGAAACCTCATGGCTGATTTCTCTCAAAAAAACTGCTTAAAACACAACACTATATCAAATAAATTAAGAAGGCATAAAAATTGAAAGCTTACCTCATGCAATACTTGATTAGAATGATCACTTTGCAAAGTCACTATAGTAGGTAAGTTTTTACTTATAGATGAATTTGCACTAGATGACCCCTAAAAATAACATATTTTTCTGATAAGAAACAAAAACATTATATGAAGCTCATACAAAGTGAATGATAATCAGTGCAAGAGAATTCCACACTAGTTTTATTCCCAAACTTAAAGGATATCAAATGAATTCTAATACTACGATGAGGCAAAAGGCAACAATTGGGTTATTTCCTATTTTTAAAAAAATATTTTCTGAAAGAGCATGGTCAAAAACATGGGGTAAGTTATATTTTTAAAAAATTTTGACTTATTTTTTTTCTCTTAAAAAATCTTAAAAGACATTCAGTTGCTGTTTCAATTTCGCTGTTGATGCCAAAAGTGAACAAGTCAGGATTATCAGAACTAAGTTTCAGAACATTACCAAACTTAGTTAAATAAAATATTTTCATTTGACAAACGATTCTCGACGACTTACAATTACTTGCAGTGAAAAATCACCAAAAAGCACTATCTTTCCAGAAAAGACAACCATACACTCTGATTCAAGACATATCGTCTTCACTTGTGACATCAAACAATGAAACTTTTATTTTTTATAAAAATCTGACACTTTACAAAATTAATCAAAAATTAAATGTTGCGAAAATAAAAGTATTTTTTTGGCTCCATATTTGTTTTTTTTTTACTTATTCTATCAATTTCTGTAACTAAAAGGAGTACTTTTGACTGAAGGAAACACCGGCATCAGTTGGAAGTGGAATAAATACCAAAGTGCATATTTAAAATTATATTATATATATGTGTGATTGCTAAGCAATAAATTTAGGTCTAATTTCAAAAAGGCGAGAAAAAGAAGAATATAAGAAATAAAAGGAACTTACAGACGATCCACTATTAGTTTTAAGTACACTTTTATGGTCTTTTTTCTTCACGACACAATCATCTTGTATCTTCAGAGATTTAGAATTTTCAATTTTGATTTTAGGTTCTGAAGTTTCAGGTTCTGAAATTTCCGATTCTAGGAAGAAAAACCATGTTTACACACATAAATTTCAAGTAAGAATATAATTGATGAAATTAAAAAAGAAAAAACATTTGAATCAAATTTGGAAGTCTTTAAACTACACTATTACATTTATTAGTTATGCATTCTGATCATAAGCCCCAAACTCTGGTAATATTTGACAATATCTGCAACATTTGTGTGATTGAAGATGGTACCTTTGGTGAAAAAATATCAAACTAAATATGTAACTGAAATATTCAAAACAATTTTTGACTGAGCAATCCTCGCGAAAAAAGTTTTGTAAAAGATGAAGGCAAAAATAAATAACAATAATAAAGATAATTTACATTTTATGCTAAAAAAAACACCCCCCCCCCTCCTTATTAAAAAAAGGAATGAATGGGTGGGGGGGGGGGGAGTGTCAACTCACAAGATTTATTTTGCCATTTTGCATAAGGTGAATAAATGCTATTACAGCAGTTACATAAAAAGTCTGTACACTAAAATAAAGAAAATAGTGCATAGTTTGTGCCACTCAGACCCAAGATAATAGCAGGACTACATTTTGAAAGGTACATATTGAATACTTTTACGATATTCCAACAAACATCAACAGAGGCTATCTACCATTGATTTTCCTTCATTTGATTTTGAAGAATTCTTTTCATAAATTTAATGGCATAAAATCAAAGAAATTCGTGCTTTTTGTGTTATATTTAAGTACAGAGAAAATACATGCAACCAAATTAGAAGAAAATTTTTACAAAACAGTCAACTGGTTTAAGGAAATGTCAAGCATTTCTGGTAAATAAACTTGCTATTTTAAAAAAGGCATTACAGTTTTTTTTTTATTATTTAACTATTTTTACTAAGATTCAAAATCACACTTTTGAACAACTTTAAAAACGTCCTGAAAAAAGTAACAGTTGAAGTTGAAAACTTATCTTCTTTTCATTTACTGCACGTGTGATTGGTAAAAAAGAAAACAACCAGAAAGTGTTTTTTTTTTAGAATCTCTTAACAAGGGTGGATCCAGAAATTTTTCGAGGGAGGGGCAAATGATTTTTATTACTTACTTTTTACTATGTATTCTTATTTTAAAATATTGATCACAAAGGTTTTAGCCTTTATTCCAAAACATTTTTGAACTTCATTTTTGAAAAATTACCAATGGAGAGTCCCTCAAGGGAGGGGCGATTGCCCCTTCCCTGTATCCATCCCTGTCTCTTAATTACATCACTAAACAACCCTAATGTATTGTGGTAACAATCACAAATCATTGTAAAGGTAAAAAAGATGTATCTAATATGAGTTCTATGTAATCTTCTTACCAGAAGGTTTTTCTTCAGCAGTCAAAATTAGATCACTATCATTCTGCTCAATAACTCCATGAGCTGTTCTTTTGTGCATTGCTAAAGTTGATATTTGCCGATAGGTTTTCCCACATAGGCTGCAAAGGTAAGGCTTTGAATGCGTATGTACAACATGATGCTTATAAAGACTCGAGTATTCTGTAAATCTCCTGTTACAGCCAGTAACATTACAAACATAAGGTTTCTCTCCTAATGGAAATATACAAGTATTTTATCAAGTTTCAATTAGTAAACATGGTATAATTGCATCAAATACAGAATATTTTATATGTATCCACATATATTGTCCGTTAAAAAAATAACATAATGATATGCATTGTAAGAATAAATATCTATACTAGTTTTACGGTAAAACAAACTAAAAAGTCAAATACTACTGATTTTACCAAATCACAGAGTTTGAAAATGTCATGATGTTATCGCAAGCATCTGATATTTTCATATGGAACGGATATTTTGCTTGATATATGATATTTTCAATGAAATCAAACTGACTACTTTAAATAATAACTGCATGCTCAAACATAGTTTATTTTCTTTCATTTTTTTATCCTTTTATTGTTCACCTATATACATAGACACATACAAGCATTACCTGCACATGGAAGCCCATGCTAAGAGTTTAAAAGAAGTCGCTTTAATAAACAAAAATCTCTTTCTCTCCCCCACTACTCCTATAAAGGGTGCATTAAATCACATTGACAATTGCTAAAATAATCCACCAACTCTATTATTTATCGTCCATATCGACAAGCAACTGCACTATCATAACAAAGCACATTTGCAAGCAAAGTGTATTCCGATCAATTAGTGAGCCAATCATTCTAATGAAAATATGAAAACAAATATTTCTTAAAAAAGAACAATTAAAAACAAATATATAACCACGGAAAAAATAAGCACTCTTAAACGTATAATATTATTTTAGCTAAAATATGCATTACAATCAGTAGAAAGTGAAAATTGTCGAGCCCCCATTTGAGTAAAAATATATTGAAATGTGCATAACAATTAGAATAAAACCAAAATCTTTCCCCTAAAGAAATTAAACTTAAAGACCCGTTATAATTACAACAGAACAAAACTCTTGCTCTTCATAGAAAAAGAATTCAATTAAAATATGTCTTACAATGAGGAGAAAATGAAAATTCTGCTACCCTCCATGCAAAAAAAATAATTTAATTCAAAAATGCAATACAATTAGAATAAAATGTACATTCCACACTCATAGAATAAAATAGAATTTGATTCAAGTATAGTACAAGGGGCTGGAGGGAGAACAAAATGGAAAGGGTTGTGTATCATTACACAATCAAGAAAGGGAGGCTCCAAAATAAATGAGGATTCACAAGGTTTGGTTTATGACTAAAATATAAATGTTCATTTGTGTTCACATTTAACAAAAAGATAACTCTATAAAGTCAACTTTTAATTTTATTATTTAAAAATGGAAACAAAACAGAAGTGTTCAATGTATACCTGTATGAATTCTAATGTGGTTTTTGTAGTTTGTTGCACTAGCGAATGCTCGCCCACATCCTTCTTCCTCACACTTATAAGGCCTCTCTCCTGTATGTGTTCTTATATGGACTTTTCTAATATTCGATGTAGTAAAAGCTCTATCACAGCCATTGTATGGGCATTTAAATGGTCTTTCACCTAAAACGAATATTTTTTGCTCAGTGTGGGCACCTTAAAACTCCAAAAATGACAAATGGCAATTTAATAATCCAACTACGAATTTCATAATTAAATAAGAAAATGATGAACTTTTCTTGACACAATAATTTAAAATCAGTAACATTAACAAATAAGTAATAAAAAAATCCCATGATACACAAATACCTCCATAAATGAGGCAGTGAGAAGCAAAGAGATGGAAGTGGACATTTTCAAGTTTTGAATAAAATGCTTTAAAGTTGGGGTGCTCAGTAGGCTTTCATTGATTTTTTCTCTCTAAATCATGTTGTATAGCATAACCTACCAGGGCTATTAGTACTATCACATGCTCCGAGGCAGAGGAAAGGTTCCTCTACCATTTGTAATGTTTATCTCCAAATTTTAAATTTTAGCACTTACCTCCTTTTGCTTCTCACTGCCTCAAACGTCTATTCATGAATTGGAATTTAAAACAAAAAATTACAAATGGCTATTGGTACAATACACCAATGCTTCTAGAGCTATAAGAAAAAAATTAGGTTTTAAACAGTAATAAATAGGAAACAACCGTACATGTATTTCATAAATGTAACAATATTAGCAAATAGCATTGGTTTATCATATACTAACTACAGTATAACCCCAATATAACGAGTGTGAAGGGCTATTGGTACAAACTAGGAAAATTGGTTACTGGGTTACTGGGAAAAAATAGCATTAAACCCAGGATATCTTTAAATCGAGGAACATAGACATTCAATGCAGTCAAATCTGTACCAGTGAAACGCACCATTAAGTTGAGGATATCGTTAAATTGAAGTTATACTATATTTAAATTACTGTGAAAAATTAATAGTGAAATTTAATTATTTGCATAAATTGTTTATTATCATTTAAAAATTGATTCTAAAAATTACATGTACATTTTCATTACTTTACAAAAACATTTTCAACAAAAACAACAAGGTTGTAAGTACAAGACAACTATGTAGCCTTAGGCACAACAATGAACAATTTTATAAAAAATGTCCTCTGGTGAAAAAATAACATGGAGGGAATTTAACTAATATCCCATTTAGTAACTGATGTGTCAAATGAAACTATACATTAAAATTTAAAGATAAGTTGTTGAGTTAGGTAGGGCTCGACCGATGGCATTTTTTGGCTGATGGGCCGATGCCGATTGTTCAAAGATGGCTGATTGTTTTTCTCCGAATGGCCGATTGCCGATGGACAAAAAAAAAACCTAACACAAATAAATTGATAAAATTTTCAGGGATTTAAAGGATCATTAATTGGTTCATTTCACTTGACTTCCTTTCTACGAATAAGGAATTGTAATTACAAAAAAAAAAAAAATCAGATTTCGACCTAAATTTCTATTTTACGATCACCCCCACAACCACCAAGTTAAACTTCACAAGTTTTTTTCGGCACATCTGTACATTCATATCTACCTAAGAACATATAGATGACCGAAATATCCATTTTGAACGCCTCCTTAATTATTGCAAATTCTCTTGTGATGTCTTCATGCGCGTAAACTTGCGTCACTCAAAAACGTTAAGAAATAGTAAGTTGAAAACTCATACGTAGGTAGTATTATCTAAAAGTTCAAGGACAAGTTGTATAAAACCTTACCCTGAATAGTTCGCATTATCAAAATACATCTATCTACAAAATAGTCACCTTGAGCGATTCTGCACTTCTGCCAACGTTTGTATAACTTTTAGAAGAACTCCTGTAACAGATTTAACCTCCTTTTTGCGCTGCTGCTTTATCTTCATCGTGGGGAAGAAGGCGACTTTCATGTTGAAGATGCTTGGTTCGATTAGTCAACACTCTGATATGACAAACAAATAACATAACGTTTCGTCGGACTTAGCTCCGTGTGACTTTTACCTGTTCCCAGCAAATAAAAAACATTTGCATGGACACCGCTTTCTTCCATCAGGAGAAGATAAAGCTGCATCACAGAAGGTAGCGAAAAATGGCTTCCAGGACTGTTTCCAAAAGTTACATGAACACTGACAGAAGTACATAGTCCCTCAAGGTGACCTTTTGAAGGTGGATGTGCTTCAGTAATGTGAAATATTCTGGGTAAGGTTTTATAAAGTTTGTTCCCCGAACTTTTGGATCGTACTACGTACAATCTGTATAGGGTGTAGTTATGCTTCCCCTTTTTTGACTGCTGTATGATGGCAGACAAAGAACAACAGCAAAAAAAACTGTGACCCACCTCCCCCCAAAAAACTCCAATTTGAATTCTGAAACTTTGAATTCAAATTATGTTTTTCGCAATCACGAGTTGCAACAACCATTCAAAACATCTTTAACCAATTTCTTACATTAATGCTCTAAATTCTTCCTAAACAATAGATAAAGTTTGAAAAAAAAAAAAAAATCTAATTTTATGAATGGTGTTAGTTTTAAACAACTCAGAAGTACGTACAACTAGAGTTTAATTTCAGAAATTGAAGGAATGGGAAGAGGGGCACGCAAGTGTTCTTCGAAATACAAAAAATAGTAGTAAAAAATCGAGTTCAAAATAATCATAAACATTGAGCACAAAAACCATTTGAAAACTTGCACCCGAGTTTGTTTTAACGTGCAGTGGCGGTTTTAAAATATAGCAAATGTTGCAATTGCGCGAGAGGCCCATAACCATAGGGGCACCGTAGGAGTTATAAAAATGTGTATGATAAATTTTTTACAACTTCTGTGATAGAGAAATAGAGTCCCAAAATGTATTTCGACGGACCTCAAACTTGTAGCTCCGCCGAAGCAATACAGAAAAGACTGCATTACTGTAATTCATATTACAAATATCAAAACATTAAAAATTAACGTTGGTTCAACGGGAATCTAAGAAAATGAAACAAAACCGGTTTCGCCATCTCATATTTATTTCCATGGTCTCAAATTCGGCAAAAATGAGTAAATAGGCTTTTTAGAACACCCGATCGAAAACAAAAAGGGAAGTGCACAACTGGAGCGTACGCACACCCCACATGCGAAAATTTAGCCTTCTACAGCTTACCATTTTTGAGTTATGGCATATGAGAGATACATACGTACATCCAGCCGCAAGAAACAACGCAATTATTAACTTGTTTAGTAGCTGAATGCAGTATTAAAAACTGTTTCAGGAGTGACTAAAATAGAAATTCATACTGAAATTTCAGTAAGCAATTTTATATAAAAACAATAACTCCCTTTACTTTGTATTAAAAAGTAAAACAACAAAGGTCCTTTTTTTCGAAAACATCGGCCAATTCCATCGGCTTTTCGATGTTTTTTTATGGCCGATGGGCCGATGTTTCCTGCAAGTTAGCATCGGCAGTCGATGCCGATGGCTAAATTGTTGAACCATCGGCGCCGATGCATCGGTCGAGTCCTAGAGTTACGTCAACACAAAAGTAAAAAGGGTGAGCTGCAATAGTTTACGATATATTATAGCATTTTCCCCTTATAACTTGCCATGACTTTCTCCTCCATTGTTTAAAACAGCTACAAAAATAACAATGGTGTAATAATACATACAAGAGAATAATAAAACTTAAAACTAAATACAGTCATTTTCAAATAAAGTCCTAGGAACTTAGATGATAGCTCTAGGCACAAAATCATAACAGGATTTTGTTTACACAATTCTGAATCAAGGTCTTAATGAAAATAAACCCAAATTTCATTCACTAGCCTTTACACAATGCTTAATCATAATCACGGATTTAAAAAAATCAACTTCCAGTATAGAGGCAAAAAGATCATATTTTTCATCAGAAATATGAAAACGGAAAATAAAGAGAAATTTTTAATGTAAATAATTTCAGAATTTTATTTCTATCTCGCCACATTGATTGTTGGAATTTCTGGGCAAATTAAGAATTAACAAAAAGGAAAATATTTGGTTTGGGTTAGTTTTTGCTAATTCATCATTTTTTGAATTGCTCAATCAACTAAGGGTTTATGGCAGGTTTTAAAAATGACTTCAGCTTTTTTTTTAGTGGAAGAAAAAACTTAAGTGGGAAATTAGGAGACAGCTTCAAAACACTGGATGCTTCACGAAAAACAGATTCATCAGGTATGTTAGCAGGGTTCGAAAATATCATGATATTTTGATACATGGGCAGTTCTCAAAAGGTGGGAGCAAACACAAACCTCAATTTTGAAGCTTCAACATCAAATAACTTTCATTTTCATTAACTCAAAAATTTTTGATTCAAAATATAATGCTGTATAGAGACAAGAATTGACATAAATTATGGAAAAAATGCTCTTCAAGTGCCCTTAACAGAATATTTTCTTTGCTGAAAGGCACAATTTTGGACATACCAAAACGTTAACTGAGCAAATGTACCATTAAAAAAATTTTTTTTTAATTATTTCCATACGTTTCAAAAAAAATAAATAAATAAATAAATAAAAAATTAAAGGTATGAGTCTTACACTGAATAATTTTTTGTTAATATTTTACACAAATAACAAAAGTAAAAACAGATTATTTACTTTGTAAACGATTTTAGAAAAAAGTAAGTTTGAAATTTGATGCATGTCCAAAAGTTACGATCTTTACAATGCTATTATTTGAGAACTAAGTATATGATTTCGTTTTAAAGGTATTTATCGATCCTCAGAATCAATTTTTAATTGTTTAAAAGTGTTTTCATAAGCTTTTTATGCAGTATCTTCGAAGAAAAATCATTTTTCTTAAACATACATGTGAGATGTCCAAATGGCGTTACGATCTTGACGCCGATAATTATGTCCGTTTATTCATAACTAGCATTCCCGTACCCGGCATTGCTCGGGTAGTGGAATTAGCTGGGGTTAACAGTGCTTGGTGCACCTAGTTTCGAAAATCTCCTGTAATAATAATTACTTATTTTAATATATAAAAATCTTCTGTGCGGACGTTTGTCACCATAAGGCTTTTAAACGGCTGGATCAATTTTGATCAAATTTTTTGTGTGCAAGCATGGTTTCGAAGCGCGATGGATCGAATCGGAAACATTTTTGTTAATTAATTAATTAATTTGAACATTGGATGGTTATACCTCCCAAATGATTAATATTTATTTTAACCTATTGTTGAGCGAGAACTGAAATAAATATTTAACCTGTTGCCAAAGGACAATAAGAAAGCCAGTTCTGCTTTTTGGAATGAAATTTCCTACTGTGATATGTCAATTGAGAATAGATAAAACGTAGAGAGAGAATGAAGCCTTCCATTTCTTAAAAGCAACGATTTTAGGTCCCGTGATATATTTTAAAGTAAAGTACTGGATGGTTCACGCAAAACGTGTGTTCTGTCGTCGTAGTTGAACCATGTGACCGGATCGGTGCTTTAGGTTTTCTTAACCAAATGATCAGAAAGTACCGTACCTAGCAACATTTGTTTCTCGGCTCAAATCCATCTGAGTTTTGGCACCAATGTCAAAAATACTTTAAGGATTATCTAATTAATCAGTACATTATTAAAGGATAAAATGATGGAATTTAAAGCCGAAACAAATTTTATTTTCGTCCAGATAAATTACAACAGGGTAGTTCTGTACACAAAAGATCAGTGCAGTGGACGATCTTTATCTTTGGTGGAAAGAACAAATTAGGCAATATATGAAGTTTAAAAAGTTTTCGTTCAAAAGATTGGAGCGCTAATCGATCGGAGTTGGCTTCGCTCACTTATCGGCTGGATTACAGTAACGTGGTGGCTTGGCGACTTTGGCTGTAAACAATAGAGTTGTGTGATCATTTGTTTACAATTTAAAGCTACTGTTAATGTAATTTACTGTATATTTTGTTTATTTGGCGAATTATTTCCAATTGCAAAGAGTTGCTTTTCGTTTTTAAAGAGATTTTAGTCATTTTAGTTGAAGAAAGCGTTTATTTTACATCGTTAGGGGTGGGGGAGGGATGAGTGATTTTCGCTTATTCAGAGAACTGTTTTTACCTTTATCATTTTTTATACGATATCTTTTTCATTGTTTTCTTCTTTTTCATATGGAGGATGTTGCAACGGGATTTCCCGTTTGTTTTAGATGGGTAGTTAGTTTTTTACACTTAATATCTGAGGACTCTTTTTATCCTTTGAGTATGGCTGAAAGAACAAACCATCAAGTACGGGAGAAAAAATAGTTAATAAAACAACTGCTCAGTGGGCATTAGATAAATCAAGTTGTAATAAATATACGCATTCTGACACCAAGCAGCTTAAAACCTTTTCTTTTTACTTATTTTTTTCAACAAAACTACTTCAAACACTTGATAGTTTATTGAAATTTTTTTACTTTTCAATTTACAAAGTTTGAACAGAACAACGTCTGTCGGGTCCTCTAGTTACCTATAATTTTTCCTAATTTTGGGAGGATCCCGGGGTCCCTGGACTCCTTATATATATGCCCTTGTCCGTAACCGATCTTTAACTCTTATTAACGATCCTTTTAAAGTATTGATTATCCTTGCAAACACAGACCATCCACATTTTATTGTTATACTTATGTTTAAGCAAGAACTTCTTTGTATATAACATTTTTAGTTTTTTTTCCTGGTGCTATAACATTGGCCGTGTGAAAAAAGTCTTCTCTTAAATCGATCCCTGCTACTTTTAATGTATGTCCTTGTGACTTATTAATGGTTATTGCAAAGCAAACTTTAACAGGAAACTGCACTCTTCTAACTTCAAAAGGATAGTCCGCCTGTGATGATGTTCTTAAAAACTACGTTTCTAGTTTTGAAAAAATAAAAGCAAAAGACAGAAATAATATGATTTGACTTGAGAAAAGCCTCGAAGAATCACGTGAGAAACAAAAACAATATCAAATTTATAGTTCGCTATTGACCAAAAGTTGAGATGAAGTACTGAATAATGATTTGAATGCAGGAAAGCCTTCGAAAATAAGGAATTTGAATTTCAATGATAGGTTTTAATTTCGCAGAAATTAAGAGGTTTTAATTAATTTCTCCTGAACTAATTGAGATTTCAAAAAATCCTTTCTTAGTGGTTACTTTCGTAATCATGCGGACATGCCTGCCAAATTTCAAGTCTGAAGCTTCAGCGGCTGTGCGTTGATATATATATATATATATATATATATATATATGTATATATGTTATCTCAGGACTTTGATTTTTATATATTAAGATTTTTGGTGATCCACTGTCTTCTAACCTCAATAAAAAAGGTTATTATAATGTTATCTTCTTTAATCCATTGGTATTTTGCATAATTAATACGTTACACATTGAACAATACATAAATTACAGTAGAAACATGGCTGGTTATGATCATAACAAAAGCCCTTTTGCGCTAAAATTGCCAAACAAACCTCTGTTGGCGACAACACAGTATACGATAAGATAAAGGTTACCAGAGGGGAATTCTAGTTTGACAAATGTAGTTTATCGTCAGCTGCACCAGTTTTTGGTGCAGACTTTATCACCTGCGCTATCAATTCCCCCCCCCCCCCCCCCGCTTTTATTATTTTAGAATTTTTTTTCTCTTCTTTTGGAAACATAATTTAATGATCTCCAAATAGAAATAGGAATTTCTTTTCACAATTATTTTCTTTTTAGACATCGTTTTGATTCTTATGACATTAGAAAAAGTATTCATTATTAAAACTGATGTCACTTTTTACATTTAATTTGAAGCTTTTTTTACCTTTCATCAACTTCTTCAAAATCATTCAAAAACTAACTTTATTATATGTAAAGAGCAGTATGTATAGCCATTCAAGTACTTCATTAATATCCTCTTTATTATTAAAGTGCAAAATTCAAAAAGTAGTAAATAAAATTTTCATTGGAAAAGTTAAAAATCAGAACAATTGTCAAAAATGGTGAAACATTATGATGATGTCCAAAATCTGTTACCTACAGGACAACAATGTCCAAAATCTGTTACCTACAGACTGCTGATTTAATTTGCTAATTAACAATTTTTACAAACACCTGCTGTCTTTTCATGTTCATATATTGTGTTCTAGGTATGCATACTATAGAATAAAAGCAAAATTGATGACAAATTTGAAAATTTTTGAAATTGCTCAAACTTTTTTGTTCCCACCTTTTGAGAACTGCCCACATATCGGATTTTTTGATATATATCTGATATTTTTCAGTCAGTACAAACAAAAGTCCTCAAAATAATAAAGCATCCTCAACTTACTCTTTATTTTCTTGTATTATTATTATTAAAACAATATGTAGACTTAAAATTAGGGTTTCTTTCATTATTAATTACCTATTGCATCATTTTTCATTTTTATCAATTTTAATGGAGTTAATTTAACATTAGCTGATTTACTCATTTCTCTTCTGCTACTTTTACAGTTGTGTGATTCAGTAGTAAAAAATACGCATTAATCGGTGCACAGTCATAAAACATTTTCTTTCTTTTTATTTGACCAATGTTTAATATTTAATTTGGCAGTTTTAAAATTAATCAAAATTGTTGCATTGCTAATAATTTTATGAATATAAAATAATAAAGGAATATTACATTAATGATGCATTAACACATCATAAAAATATAGCACACAACTTTTTGGTTATTTGAAATAATAAATCAACAATATTACTATGATAAATATAATTTTTATAATGAAAATACTATAGTTGAAAAAATAAATATCGAAAATATCAAAATATCATGATATTTTCAAAATAAATATCTGATATATATCATGATATATATCGGTGAACCCTGTATGTTAGTGATCCTAGTTGAAAATTTCTAGATCAAAACTTACCTGTATGAGTTCGCACATGTTTTTGCAAGTCTCCAGATGTTTTAAAGGCCTTTTGACAAGTTTCATCACAGCACTTATAAGGAGTCTCTCCAGTATGAACCCTGGTGTGACTTTTAAGTCCGTAGCCAGTAGCAAAAGCCTTTCCACAATCGCCTATAGTGCATTTGAATGGCCTATCGCCTGTGTGAGATCGTTCATGAACCTAAAGTAAAAATAAAAATTAAAAATTAATTTGAATTTTGACATTTGTAATTCAAATTATGTTTTTCACAATCACGTGTGTGTGTGTATGTAGGCGTGTTTGTGTCTGTGTGTGCAGGCATGAGTGTGTGGTTATGTGTATAGTTGTGTGCATGTGTTGGTGAGTGCATGTGTGTATGTAGGAAATGGACACAACCTGGAGACGGTTTTTCGCTAGAGGAGTAGCATCATGAGGCCGGTCGATGGTAGGGCTCGACCGATGGCATTTTTTGGCCGATGGGCCGATGCCGATTGTTCAAAGATGGCCGATGGCCGATGGCCGATTGTTTTCCTCCAAATGGCCGATTGCCGATGGCCGATGGCCGATGCTGTTGGCCGATGGCAAAAAAAAAAGTAAAAAATAAAATCTAACAGAAATAAATTGATAAGATTGTCAGGGATTTAAAGGATTATTGATTCATTTCACTTTACTTCCTTTCTACAAATAAGGAATTGTGATCCCCCCCCCCCCCCCAAAAAAAAACTAGTATGTTGTGGCCATCACGAAACTTTCTTCTATATTTTTCTTTTTTTTTTTCTGATCCCTCCCCATGCTTGACGAGGAAGCAATATTCCCAACAAAAACAAAATTACACATGCAAAAACTTGACGACCATCCCAATGTCTGAATTATTGCAAAAGCAAAGCAAAGAGCGAAAATTGAAAGTTATTTCAAAAGCCTTGCTTGAATTAATTACAAATATTTTATTTGTTAACAAACATAAGATGGCAACAGTTAAAAATTTTAAATCATTGAGATAATATTTCCGATCATTTCCATACAATTAAAATCACGAGAAATACGCAGACGACAATCTATTACGATTTATCTTTCTTATTGTTGCATTAATAAAACTATTTTTATTCGCAAAAAAAAAAAAAAAAAAATCAACACCTCTTGGAGCGATCGGCGTCAAAATTGAACCAAAGCTTGTTTACGTATGGATTCACATATATTCCAAATTTCAACCAGAACGTAGCATTACTTCTTGAGATAGGGCACTCACAATGGAAAAAAAGAACGGGTGATTGCGCTACCCCCCTTTTTAGCTGTTGACACAAAAATAAAATCAGTTCTTATACCCACTAAGGGCTACTTGCCGATAAATTTTTCTTTCATTCCGTTCATTATTTCTTGAGATACAGCAGTCACAATTGACGACAAAAAACGTTCTATAGCTCAACCCCCGTTTGAGTTATTGACACCAAAATTGAATCAGCACCTGTTCCTGTTAATACCAACATATGGACCAAATTTTGTTTGATTCCGCCAGTTACTTCCTGAGGAATAGCAAGCACGCATAACTCGAAAAATGTCCCATTGCTCCACCCCCCTTGGAGGAATTCGCGCCAAAAACTAATGGGCACAAGTTCACATAGGGGCACATAAGTGTACCAAATTTCGTTCGATTTCATGCGGTAGTTTTTGCTGTAGAGCGGCCACAAAAAACTGGTCACACACAGACGTGACACACATACATACATACACACACACACACACAGACAGACAGACATTTTCCAAAAATTGTCGAAATGGACTCGGCACACCTCAAAACGTTCGAATCCGTCAAAATTCGAAATTCGAAAATTTGCACGAATCCAATACTTTCTTCTATATATTAGATATAGAAGAAAGTAAAAATCAGATTTCGACCTAAATTTTTATTTTACGATCATCCAATTTAAACTTCAGAAGTTTTTTCTGCGCATATGTACATGCATATGTACCTAAGAACATATAGATGATCGAAATATCCATTTTGAAAGTCTCCTTAGTTAATTATCGCAAATTCTCTTGTGATGTTTTCATGCGCGTAAACTTACGTCACTCAAAAACGTTATGAAATAGTAAGTTGAAAACTCATACGTAGGTAGTATGATCTAAAAGTTCGAGGACAAGTTGTATAAAAATTTACCGTGAATCTATCTACAAAATAGTCACCTTGAACGACTATGCACTTCTGACACCGTTCGTATAGCTTTTAGAAGGACTCCTGGAAGACATTTATCGCAACCTCCTGTAAGGCCTCTTTCCCTGCTGTTTTGACTTCATCGTGGGGAAGAAGGCGACTATCATGTTGAGGATGCACGGTTCGATTGGTCAATACTCGGATATGACAAACCAATAACATCACGTTTCGTCGGACTTAGCTCCGTGTGATTTTTACCTGTTCCCAGCAAAAAAAAGCATTTGCATGGACGCCGCTTTCTTCCGTCAGGAGAAGATAAAGCTGCATCACAGAATGTAGCGAAAAATGGCTTCCAGGAGTTTTTCCAAAAGTTATATGAACACTGGCAGAAGTACATAGTCCCTCAAGATGACCTTTTGTAGGTGAATGTGCTTCGGTAATGTAAACTATTCTAGGTAAGGTTTTATACAGCTTGTCCCTCGAACTTTTGGATCGTATTACGTACAATCTGTATAGGGTGTAATTATGCTTCTCCTTTTTTGACTGCTGTATGATGGAAGACAAAGAACAACAGTAAAAAAAAAAAAAAAAAAAAGGAGGGGAAACAAAGAGACAGTCTTAACCAATTGATTTTTTTTTTTTAATTGAACATATAACTAAGATTTCAGTATTATTGTAATAATGTTTGGATTTAGGTAAACTAAACATAGTTAAAAAGCATTAAATTATGTTGTTAATTCATTCAAAAAAAAAAACTATGAAACCGTCAACAAAGTACGCTATTAAAGTGGAAAGATTGCACGTAGACATTTTTTAGTCATCAAGTTAAACAAAAAAGGTAACAGATAAATTATAATATTAAATCATAATAGGAATATTTTTATACTTATTTAAAATTTATGAGTAGAAAAGTTGGCATTTTTCATAAAATGTATAACAGTGACATGAATTTTGCGGAAAAAGGAAATAGCCATGAAATGAGCGAGGTTCTTAAAACGCAGCTACAATAAACAAACTCAATATTTACACCAAGTTAATAACTGAATACATATATATACTACTTGATTTGATGTTTGCACACGTAATATTGAACAATTTGATTGATTAATCTTTTATGAAGCACTACAATCACGTTCAAATTAAATTTTTCAATTTAACAATAATTTTCTGAAATTTAAAAAATTGCATAGTAGAAAATCCTTGAAACTTTTCTATAACATATTATTAAACATATGATGAAAACGAAAATAGCTTATTCATTGATTTTATATAAATACATAAAAATAGTTACAACAGAAAAAAAAAATCGATCGCTATTAATGATGCAGAAAAGGTGGCGCATTACAAAATATAAGTGAAACAAGTATAAAAAATACGCAAAATGACATTTCTTGACCAAAGTCGCTAAATATTTAAGAAATGCTTGAAACGACGAGGGTGGATTAGGGGGTCACCCTCTGATTTTGGAGTAACTCACAATGTTAAACTTCGGCCCCAACTTCGGCTTAATTTTTTTAGTTCAAAACCGCTACCACCAACGCCTCGGAAGAGTTTCTGAATCTACTTCAGCACTTCCGAAGAAAAAATTCAAAATGCCTTTGTTTTCCGAATTATGTCACCATTCAAAACGTCTTTAATCAATTTCTAATTAATGTTCTTAATTCTTCCTAAACAATAGATAAAACTTGAAAAACAAAATCTCTAATTTTATGAATGGTGTTAGTTTTAAACAACTCGGAAGTACAACTTTAGTTTAATTTCAGAAATTGAGGGAGTGGGAGGAGGAGCACGCAAGTTTTCTCGGAAATACAAAAAATAGTCGCAAAAAATAGAGTTCAAAATAATCATAAACATTGAGCAGAAAAACCCTTTTAAAACTTGCACCCGAGTTTGTTTTGACGTGCAGTGGCGGATTTAAAATGTAGCAAATGTTGCATTTGCGCGAGAAGGCCCCATAACCATAGGGGCACCGTAGGAGTTACAAAAATGCTTTCGATAAATGTTTTGCAACTTTTGTGATAGAGAAATACGGCGCCAAAATGTATTTCGACGGGCCCCAAATTTGTAGCTCCGCCGAAGCGATACAGAAAAGACTGCATTACTGTGATTCATATTACAAACATCGAAAAATTAAAAATTACCGTCGGTTCAACGGGAATCGAACAAAATGAAACAAAACCGGTTTTGCCATCTCATATTTGTTTCCATAGTCTCAAATTCTGCAATATATCACCAAATGATCGTCAGTCTGAGGCGCTATATTAGTTTTGCATTGAAATAAGTAATTAATAGCCACAAAAA
>NC_072738.1:48671781-48693022 GCF_026930045.1 Uloborus diversus | reverse complement strand
ATATGACATTAGTTCCAAAACTAGCACTAAGAACTGTTAACGTTGCAAATATACACTGCTGGCTCCAAAGGGGGGCTCTACAGCTTTTGTTGCAAGGGGGGGGGGGGGCAAAATTTATAGATCTGGGCCTGGATTTCACTGTATTATGTAATAAAACCAAATTATAATGATAAGTTCATTAATATGTTCAAAAGTCATACTTTAAAGTTTTTCTTCAAATGTTCTATTGAAAGGAACAGTATCAATAACAAACCTCAGATGAAGCAATGTTTTCTAAATCTAAAGTAGAAGCCTCTCCATTGAAAAGCTCGGCAGTACTTTGAGATAGATATGCCATTGTGCCATCTTCCAATTGCACAGGCTGCAGTCCTTCTACATAAAGCCCAAAAGAAGAAGAAAAAAATTTACCATAAAATGTTAACAAATCAGAAGCAAAAAAAAAAAAGTATTCCAAGAAATTAAAGATTTAAATTTTTGACAGGTATATTACCTCTTGGAGACGTATGGATAAATGCTGTGGTACCATCTTCCAATTGAACAGGTTGACCATCGATGAATTTTGCCACCACATCACCATTATCCGATTCATCAATTGGTTCATAACATTGCACGAACGTAGGAGTATTATCTTCTAAGTGCATAGATGAAGATGCATTGCCTAAGGATTGTTGAATAATATCACCAGATTCCAACAACATACCAGCTTCTGTTAATGAAACGTGACAAATGTTCAATGCTGACCGCAGCAACAGAAACTCTTACAGATGAATTTGAATTGTCTGGGACAGCTTTTTCAACAACAGAAAAGTTGACTTGTTGTAATGTCTCACTGTTGTCCTCAGGTTTCTGAAAAGATATTAAAGCAAATATAGATTAAATCAGAGGAGAAAATAATAAAGACACGTGCAAATTTATTAATAGTTTTGTTTATTTGCAGCATTGTAGTTTTTTTTTTTTTGTTAAGAAAAACTTCAAGAAACTCTGCTTTAATAAATAAGTTTTTAAGATTTAAATACATAACCCAGCATTAAAAGCAACAGTTTTGCTATCCATCATTATTGCTGATGACAATAATATTTTGTACAAAGGAAAGAGGGTTTAAGTATAGTTAAAATTAAAAAAAAATTAAACCAAAGAATAAGTTTACTACCGGAAATCGAATATGTTTTTACTACTTTAGCCTCAAAATCTGCGCGGCTGGTGGCTAGGCGCTGGCCTTCAACGCCTGGGGATCCAGGTTTTGACCTATGGTGACCAGTCGGTGGATTTTCAAGATGCAGAAAATAATTCCCTGGCTATTTGTTTGGTTTAGATTCCCTAGGCAAAATTAAATTCCTAGTGCAATTTTGCATCAAAAGAGAGCACAAATGCCTCCATCTGGTGGAAGCAGGGCATCCAAATTATACGTGCCATTGACATCCGCGCCTTAATGGTGGCACATGAAAGACTGGATGCCCTATCGAGGGATTGCACTAGGTCTGCTAAAAAGTTAAAATAGTCAAAAAAAAAAAAAAAAAAACAGCCCCCATTAGAAGAAGAAGAAGAAGAAAGTCTCAAAATCCTCAGAAAATTTTAACTGAAATAAAATAGCCCAGATAAATTCCTGATAATCTTATCTGAGAAAATTTTGTGCTGCTTTTTAAACAAACAATAATGAACATTTAATGAAAAAAGGAGGGAGGGCAGGTGATAAATCTTGATACCATCAATAATTTAATGTTCTAAACCAGAATAAGACCTCAAAAACATTTTGTTGACCAAAACAACGATAACAGCCACCAATAAATGTCATATTTCAGTAGAAAAATACTTGAAATAAGTAAAAAGGTCAAATAAGTGGGTAGAAGTGGGGATGAGGAAATAGTATGGAGAAAACATTCTTTTAAAAATAAAAACATGCACCAAAAATAATAATAATTACCTGTAATAGTAGGCCTATAACTTCTTGAGCCTTTCTACTTTCCAATTCATCTTTACTTTCAGTATCTGTTTCCAAAGCATCATTCTCATCCATTTTTCATGGCCCCTAAATTTAATTAAACAAGTAATGTTTCATCAGCTAATAATACTTTTGTATGAAGTCACGAAAAAACTATGTTCTAAACTAAAGTGGATTTCTATTGTAAAATATTTACACAACAAGAAACTGCGCCATTGCTTTAAAATTTATTAAGTTCCACTTTGAACTACCACTTAAAATGATTCTTTAAAAAAATTGTATAGTGTGGCTCTGGATAGTTGAGCTTGGGTCTTGACCAGGGTTGGCTTTCTGCCGGCAGAAACTAGTTTTTGCCGTGCCAGTGGCAGAAACCTGGTTATAACCGGTAAAAACCGGCAGAAAACTAGGCAAAAAACTTAAAAATGTCTTTAATAACTCAAGTAATTAGTAAATGATATTTGTTTAGGTAAACTAAAAAATTAAACATCATTTAAAAAAATAAAATCCCATGCTAGTGCCCTTGATTTAGTTCAGAATGGGAACTTTCCAGTTGCAGAGGCTCGTAGTATTTGGATTAATTTAACAAAGGATAAAATATCATGTAGGGGGTGCTTAGGAGAGAGGAGTGACGTACAGAATTAAACAGGCATTACTGATTGTAATTTGCTCACTTAAATGCTTCCTCTAAATTGTTCGTGATTGAAATTATATCATGTGCTTCAAGAAGAAAGTGCCAAAATTTTACTTGCCTAAATTTTGTACCTAATGTCACTGTGAAAAACAAATTGGCCCCATTTCTCAAAACTTATTTTTCCAGTCAAATTTTTACCACAACCCCAGTTACTACAAGATGTAACAGTTATACAATAGATAAAAGTTTCACGAACATTGCTTGCTCCTTGATACATTGTCTGCTAGCTCTTCTGTTTTAAGGATATTCTAAAATTTCTCATTTGTGCGTAGTAAATTGAGAACCTATTTAGATTTTTGAAATCATCTTTTCTAAGAGGCAATAGCAGGGTCCAAACAATGTAACATTTGATTTTGAATTGTGATAATTTTGTAATAAAATTACAGTACTTTGGTTAACAATTAATCATTTTTTCCATGCATTTTCTGTTGTATATCAAGAATTAATTTTTCATTTTGTGAGTTTTTGCCAGTTTCTGCCGCAAAGTGGCAGAAAGTGGTTTTTGCCACGCCGGTTTTAACCGGTTTCTACCAGTGGTTTTAACCGCCTCGGCAGAAACTTGCCAACCCTGGTCTTGACAGTGTTTACCTCTTCTTGGAATGTTTAGTGAAAAAATGATGTGTTGACCAGGGCTGCAGAGTCGGAAGAAAAATTGCTGACTCTAACTCCTGGACTTGGACACTACCGACTCCGGCTTTGTTATTATTATTATTTTTTTTCAAATCCCCCTTCCTCATGGGAAGGGAGGAAACCCCTAAACAGAGATTGAATAATTAATTCCTTTTTTAAAAATTTTTGCGTTGTATTTTATTGTAAACCTAAGATGTATACAACGTTAGAAATTCAATTTGAAAATCAAATTATCCAATAGTTGCTATTTCTAAAATGAAATTACTTAAAAATCACATTTTTAAAAAAAATTGAGTAGGATTAATTTGCTCCCCTTTAATGTTTAACTAACAGACATTGATCAAATCCTATGCTTTCAAATTTTGAAAGCTGTAACTTGAGGGGTTTTTTTTTTTTTTTTTTTGCTAAGTCAAAAAAATTTACGACAGGAGACAGTCCTCCCCCCCTCCCGGGTGACACCCATCTGGTAGGTGTTACCTCAACTTGATCTCAGAGTTTATAAAAATTGAAATACTTTACTTCTGAAACATTTCCCCAATAATATCCCCCTAAATCTTAAATTTTACCTTAAAAATTTTAACGAAAATACTGCACTATATTGCAGAAAGAGGTCGGGTACATGTATGTCTAGAGCAAATTTAACCCAAAATGCAGCGGCATACAGCTTTGTATGAATAGCCTTTACTATAGCTACATTTCTTGGCTCAAATTTTAATTTTAGTTTTATTGGCAGCTTTAGAATTAACCTTAATTAAGAAGATTTTAGGATTAACTACTATTATTGAGTGTTGTAACCAAGAAATCATAAGATTAAAAAAATATATATATTTATATTTTATCGGATTTCTTGGATTTGCGCCAACGTTTATTTGAATTTAACCAAGCACCCTCAGAAGTTTCAGGACTTGCTCAAGCGATTCCTTTCTATTCCTTTTATTATTTTATAACTGAAATGGAGGTCAAAAATATATTGTTATTTTTATTTGAAAGTGATTACTTAGGAAATGTAAGGCAACAAAACTGTTTGCTGACAGTTCTATCACTTAAATAAAATTGAAAAAAAGCAAACTTAGGAGACGGCATAGGTAGCTGTTACAAAGAGTTTGGTAAACAATTAGGCCAGCTGGTTGCCACAATGACAAGCATTTTCTAATTAGTAGCATGCAATCAAATTAATACGTACTCAGTTTTTTAAAAATGCAAGGAGAGTCGGTGAAAATTAAAGAAATAAAAATACCTCGAGTTGGAGTGGGCATATTTTCGAAAGACTCCCACTCTTTTACCCTAAAATCAGTCCGACTCCGACTGTTAATGCACGCGCCGATTTGTGCTGGAATACCTTTACAAAACTACTATGAAAGTAAAAAGAGGTAAACGTTGTCAATGTCAAAGTTTAAATTATTAGAACCTAGGCTTAGATCTATAAATTTTAGGCCTCTCTGCAAGAAATCCTTAGGGCCCATAACTGCAGTGGCGTACCGAAGGGGGGGCGGAGGGGGCGGTCCGCCCCAGGCCCCGCTTTGACATAGGCCCCCAAATTTCAATTTTTGGTTTTCACCAATATTGTCGCATATCTTGGTTTGAATGCTTAAACAAGTTGGCTTAATAAATCATAATTTTTTTAAAGACCAAATATTTGTTCAGGGATACAATCAATACCTCTTCGGGATCAATGGAGGGTTATGATACCCAGGTCCCGCTTTGACATAGGCCCCAAAATTTTAATTCGTTTTCTTTTTCGCCAGACGTGCCTTATGTCATGTTTTAGATAAATAAAAAGTTGACTTTTTATGCAGAATGAATATTTTTTCAGTGACTCTTGCCTAAACGAAGAGAGGGCAAATTATGTCCCACAGGCCCCGCTTTGGCATAAGCCCCGAAATTGTGTCTTATTTTTTCCTGTAGATCTGTCATATACATCATGATTAGAAATATTAATCAGTTACCTATAATATATGCGAGTATATATCATAAATTTTGTTAAATATGACTTTTTTGCATAGTGACCCGTCCTAGTGTTCAAAGGCAAAGGCCACGAATTTAATGGGGGCCCCAAATTTTTAAATTAACTAAACCTATAAAAATCATTTGCTTTTATTTTGTTAAGTGCTTTCAGCAAAGTTTTATGCATTTTTTTTCAAACAATTTATTACTAAAAAAAAACTAATGCATAACAGATGCACGTTTATAATTTTTGATCATTACAGTATACAGCTAAAATATCTGTTTTATGTTTTGTTTTGTGTATTAAGACTACGATGGTCTAGTCTTAATTCATACACTATTTTTAACCGACTTCAAAAAGGAGGCGGTTATCAGTTCATACCGTATGTATGCTTTTTTTTTTTTGTTTGTCCACTCATAGCGTCTCACCTAGTGAACCGATTTTGATGATTCTTTTTTTAATGGATAGAGGATGGCTCAACTTAGGTCCCATTACTTTGTTTGACCATATTTGTTCTTTAGATAAAAAGTTATGGGCAAAAAAACAGTAAATTTCCCTATTAAATGATTAAAATCATATTGTAGCGAAGTTCGCTCTTTTCATCCGTGGATAACGGTGGCTCAGTGGTAGAATTCTCGTCTCCCACACGAGCAACCCGGGTTCAAATCCCGACTAGGACAAAGTGAATTTTACTAAAATTTCGTTTCTACTGTTTCCCGTATTTTCTCGAATGTTCCATTAATTTCTGTATCTTTTCAAGTCTGGAAAGTTCCAGCACTTTTTCAAGTTGTATATAAGGAGATGTAACGTTCATTCGTGGTTCTGAATAAAGATCTCGAGTTGAGACTAACGAGTATTCGCTTCATTTGGCTTTCACATTGTCTTCGCTATCTTCATCTACGCGACAATATGAAACTCATTGTTATAAAAGTTTGGTGCCATATAACTGTAACATTAATAGTAATTATAATGATAATTTTGAATAAAGGCTTTTCTAAAGCAATACAGTGATATAGAGCCGCACTTCTTACTAGGTAACTTCTTACTTTTACTGAAATATCTACATTTACACTAAAAAGAATGAAATAAAAAAATTTTGAAAAAAAAAATAGAACCGACTTCAAAATTGCTCTAAAAAGTGAAAAATAATTTTATTCTTTAAACACCTTCGATAATACTTTTAAACATAATTTTTGAAGTTGGCGCAAAAACAAAAAGTAAAATCCATTGTAACCATGCTTCGTTCATATTTTTATCAAAAAATCATCCAAACTTAGGAACGAAACATTTATATCGTTACTCAAATATGCTGTCATCAATGCGTAATGCATGTGGTAGTGAAGAAACAGGACCTGGTTAAATTTATACTTGTAGTTGAGTTATGGCTGTGAATGATTTTATCGATCGTTTTTGCGCCAACTTCAAAAATTATGTTTAAAAGTATTATCGAAGGTGTTTAAAGAATAAAATTATTTTTCACTTTTTAGAGCAATTTTGAAGTCGGTTCTATTTTTTTTTTTCAAAATTTTTTTATTGAAACCAAATTCAAACATATAACCAAGAAAATCCATTCCTAAATGAGAAGTTGTCTATCCTTTGTGGCGTTGGAAAAATCAGTCAGATAAATTTTTCTTTTTACCAGCTGCACTTTTGTGGTTTTAAGTTTCGTCTCCTGTGTGCCCGAAACTGTAACTTTTAAGAACAAATCGGACCCCTTCTGACTCAAGCAAAGGGGACTTCCTTTTTGCTATGCCCCTTTCGACACCGTAAAACTGTTTAATTGGTCAATCCTTCGGGACTTTTGACCTTGACTGCATAATACCTTCTCCCATCCATTCTATACTCGATTGCAAGCTTACTTGACTATGGAGAAATGAGCTGCGGCCAAGCAAAAGAAATAGTTCCTAGCCCTTTGTCCGATAATCAGGGACGTAACTAGAGGGGGGCAGACGGGGCTCGTGCACCGGGCGCCATATTTTGGGTGTGCTAAACTGACTAAATAAATGCTTAGAATTGATTTTTAAAAAAGGACAAGTTATTAAAAGTCACCCCCCCCCCCAAAAAAAAAAAAAAAAAAAAAAGAAGAAGAAAAACACGCTGTGCAGGCGTTGGCAGAAAATTTGCATGGTTTAATGTAGATAAAGAGTGGGAAGGATACACGAAGAGAGAGTAGGGCGCAGTAAAGAGCATGAATGTATTTTCTCAGAGTGACCAATATTGTTATGTCTTATCTAAGAATTTTCCTCTCGGAGGAGAAATATGGGAGCTAATGCTGAGGGAAATACACACCAATACAAAACAGCGGAAATGCTCAAACGTCCTTTTTCTACAATTAAACGTCATAAAGTTGTCAACATAATGTCTTCCTCTCAGCTTTTACAATGACGAGAACTTGTCTACCCCACCCCAAGGGCCTAAGGGAAAATAGTTACACTGTTCCCTTGGCCGTAGCCTATGGCTTAGGAATTGGAACCACTATCTTTATCCAACAGAACCACAACCATTCTTCAGAGTATCTTCTCTAGCTCGTACCACGAACTTTTTTTTTCTTTTTACTCCGTTCTCAGGATATTTTTTGCTCATCTTGTATAGTTTTAAACCAATTTTAAGATAAGTCGAAAAAACTATTTGAAGCTGAATTCAGAAAGAGAGCAAAAGACCACGTAAAAGAGGCCCCCAATAATCTTCATCTTATTTATCATCGTGGTTAAATGCTAAAGACGTTAGGAGAGTAGGTAAGGCATTGTTTATATAATTTGAATGGATGTAATACAAATTTGTTGAATTTTATAATTTTTCTCATTTTTCGAAAAAAATCTCGCACTATAATAATGGAGATTCAATTTAAAGTTTGGGAGGCTACCAATTTTTATTTAGAAAATACTAGGGTTATTTTGAGGATAAATTGAACTAAAACGATAAATTTTCGACTTAGTTTCAATATATTTTTTCCACCCACACAATATTTTAAATATGCTTAAATCATCATATCCGGATTTTCGTTATCCGGATTGCCTTTGGTTCTCGCTAGTTCGGAAAAATGAAGTTGTACTGTAAATGAAAATAACCTGAACGGAAGCGCACTGTAAACATATAATATTTAACATTTTTAAGATACGTGTTTTTTTTTTTTTTTTTTTTTTTTGAAAGTTAACAGATAACAGAAAGAGTTTTGATCTCAAGCACATTAGGTTTCTGTTTTTCTATTAACTGTTTCTCTTATGTATACTATAATATACCAGAGTTAGAGGACGTGAGTCCTTTATAAAAATTAGCTCTTGTAATAATTAATATTTACCTGTACAGATAGCGAAAATTTAAAATGTGTTGCACATAAAATTATTAAGACATTGTTTAAGATAATCTGTCCTTTTGAACTACAGTAAGATGTCAGCTTAAAGTCAGGATAACCAAGTATAGTAATATTCAATTACTTTCAAGTAAGAAACAAAAACAAACAACCTACTAAATTTTTTATCGGATTTAAAATTATTTCACTCATTGCTTTTTTGTAGTTGAATATTGTTATTTTTCTCGCGAATTTCTTCATAGTAGTACTTTAAAATACTGAAAAATAAATAATTGAAAATCTTTGTTTTATTGAAGTTATATTTTTTAATTTATTTTTTAAAGCAATATTCCAATAAGTTGTGAATTACTCTCTTGTGGAAATACAAAAATATTTTTCCTTGAATAACTCCGTATGTAAAATAATAAATAAAATACTTAATGATTTTTACCCCCTATCGCTATTTTTAAAAAGGCAATACAGTGTTTAAGCTATCTAAAAACTTATAATTACGTAAAAGTCGCATTTATAAGGCTTATGGCATTATAGGCAGCGGACTCCTTTATCACTGCATAATTCAAATATGGCTTCCAGTGGTGAAACGGTTCAAAAATGATACCAAATGGAAAGTTGGAGTACTCTTTGTTCTACTAAAGAGTACTCCATCACGGTGTAACGAAAAATTACATTACAAGTGTATAAATTGCAAATGCATTTTGTGTAAAATTCGTCCTTGGCTCATATGAGGCAGTGAGAAGCAAAGGGATGTAAGTGGACATTTTCAAGTTTTGAGTAAAACGCTTATAGCCTAGGTAGGCTTTCATTGATATTCTTTTTTTCTAAATCATGCTATACAGCAGCGCCTACCAGGACACTCTTGCCCCAAGACAGAGGCCTTCACCTACTATGTGTACTGGTTACCTCCAAATTTTTAATTTTGCCACTTGCATCACTTTGCTTCTCACTGCCTCAAATGTAACCGTCTCCTCCGTGATTCTGCTCCATTTGCGTTGAAATGTGATAGTTAGGATTTTTTTTTTTTTCTTGTGAGTGAGACCTGCAGAAAAGTTTTATTTAGACTGTGAACATGTGAATTTCATCCTTATTTAGGTAAGCATGTTTTAAAAATATTTTTCTCTGAGATTAGGTGATGTTATTAGGGAAATAGTTCCCTGGTGTGTCTTACTCAAAGGAATAGTAAAGGTTTTTTTTCTGTAAAAGCCAATTTTTATCCTAAAATTAATTAAATCTGGAACGCCTAAACGTTTCTGCTCACTGTACTTGGATGTTCAGATGCAATAAATTTTTAAGATACAATATAATTTTAGGACTTTTTTCCGTTTTTGATATTTTCTGACAAAGCACAATTTTATTAAAAATATAGTATTTACTTAATTTTACTTAAAACCACGTGTTTTACTGTGGTATTTATAATAGTGTCCGAAATCAAACCAACACTATTGAAATATGTAAAAATGTACTGCTTAAAATAATTACTGTAATATATGGTACGTACACATAGTTTGAGAAACTTCAGTTTTAATACCAGGTAAGCCCCCATTTCGAGTAGCGCCCCAGGCCCCCATCTGTCTTGGTACGCCACTGCATAACTGACCACTGGATTGCTTCCCCCCCCCCCCCAAAATAATTTTTTTAAGAAATGTGAATGTTATTTATTTTAAACTGCTTCAATATTTGTACCATTTGTTGAGTCTGTTTATTTATGTATTTATTTTAACTTTAAGGTTTTGAGCAGTTATGTGCGACTTATAATTCTGATTTTTATAGTAATGTTGAAAATATTTTCTACTTTTGAAATTTGAGTAGAGGTTTTTTATCTGTTTTTTAAAATATTCTTTTGTTTCTTGACCCCCCCCCCCCCCATTGCTCTACAGGTACATAGATCCGGGAAAGTCAGAACATCACTATGCATGTACTTATGCACACATATAAAAAGTTACTCTTCAAATTCATAAATGAATTTTAAGTTAAGATGCAAGTGAAAAATCAACATAAAGAGAAAGTTGTATAAGCAGGGTACAATACCTTGAAGAAATACTATTCATTAAATTATGTACTAATTGAAATTATGGAACCTAGGTAAGTCGACAATGAATTCGGGTTCCCTTAAGGTGTCAAGTAATCAAGATTGCACTGTATATGAGGCATAGGTAGGTTTGCCAGATTTCTAAAATGTTTAGCTAGGACTTAGGATGACCCCCCCCCCCCCCCCCCGCTCAATGACGTGGGTAAAAGGGTTCAAGTCCTTGGCTGATTTTTAGATTGTTTTAAAGAGTAGTTCATTTTCAATGCAATAAATAAATGGTTACTAATTGTGAACCAAAACCATCTGTAATAGTACATGACCCAAGCAGGTATATGTAAACATTTTATTTCTGACAAAATATTTTTAAGTTACTAAAGTAAGTAGACACATTTTGAATAAAAGGGAAAAAATTTGAACCATATTTACACTAGTACTTTTCATTGGCTAAAATTCTTTTGGATTAGTCTTGCTGTAAAAACCTTCACAAGCAGAGTCATTATTAACTTTACACATTAATGTTACTTAAATGACAAAGTTATTATCCTAAACAATCCTTCAGATACAGGGGTGATTGTGAGTTCATCAAAAAATACCTGAAAGTTTCAAAGCGAGAACGGAGGGGGGGGGATCTTTGACCCCTATTACTTAAGTGCACCTATGCCATAGTATTAAATAGTTCAATAGTCAGAGTCAAAATAGTGTGTGTACATTTGATTAAAATTTTAATGGGTTACAAAGTTACTTTTGAGCTGGTGCTATACAAAATTATCTTGACATTTGTCCATCTTAAGGGATAGGTGTCCATCTTAAGGCTCTTGCAGGTATATTTGATGAGTATTATATAATTTTTTAAAAATTGCGGAGGTAGGGAGATAAAAGCATAACAAAAAAAAACATAATTCCGGTATTTTCGGACATAAAAATATCGGAAATACGTCCGAAAATACCGGAAATTCGGTAAAATACCGGAACACAATCACCCCTGCAGATAGTTATAATTTTGACTTTTTGGTCGTCTATAAATCAAATTTATCAGTTACCAGGACGTGAAGTAAACTGGTTGGGACACCAGAATTTTATCTGGAAACCAGGACGTCTGGCAAGCCTGGGCATAGGCAGCTGGTTCACAAAAAAGTGTGTGTGGGAGGGGGGGGGGGACATCCCTTCAGTTGACATTTTTAAATGGAAATTTGCATCACGATTGATTAAACAAAAATCTCTGAAAAAATTCAGGACACTGCTTAAAAATCAGGTAGATAGTCTCAGTTATGCCCGGATATGAGTACACGCAATGCAGGAGGGGGGGGGGGGGCAGATCCTTAAAGGGCCCAATGGCTTAATAAACTGAAAAAAACTAGCACTAAAACTTATTAACGTTACAAATATACTCTGCCGGTCTCCGGGAAATGGCCTTACATTTTGCTACAGGGAGAGACCAAAACTTATAGGTCTCAGCCTAACCACTGTGGCTTCCCACTTCCAATTCAGAGCTCCATTTTCACTTTTGTAAAATAATAACAAGAGAAAAATATAAAACAAATTTATTACGTCAATTTGTTCTTTAAACATGTGTCTTGATATATTTTTCAATTGAGAATTATTTTTAAACTCTGAAAAATTGAGGAGCAAAGCCCCTTCACTTTTGAAAGTGAGGAGGCAGTTCTCCCCAGGCCACCCTGTATGAGCTGCCTATGATATGTAGGATAGGTTTGAAACACATATTACACTGCATCCCTTATGAGAAAAAATGTTTCGTTGGACTTTAAGGGACACTATATGGAATAAATAAAATGGAAACAAATGTTTTTCATTTCCAAAATCAATTAGTCAGGTTTACTGTTCTAGACCATCTCATTAGAAACGCCATTGTTGTACCACTGCTAATTTGCCTGTAATTTTTGTTTAAAACATAGCTAAAGCATGCCATAAAAAACAAAAGATTTTTCTGAAATATTCCATGACTGTTGCACTGGTGAGAAAAAAATATATTTTTTTCATTTTTAGGAAAAGAAATCAAAACAAAAATATCGACTTATTTTCAATTCTCAAAAAAAAAAAAAAAATTTTCAAGTCTTTTTAAGATCTGGTCAGGTTTCCCAACTGCTTACTCAAAACGAAATTTACTCATTTTTTGCCAGCTGAAAACCATATTTTAATTTTCACCCATTAAAAATTTATTTTTAAAAGAAGTTGTTTTTTTCCCTCTATTTTTAAATTAGGAAAGAAATAACTTAGTGTAAAAGAAATCATGACCGAAATTGAAACAGAAAGTAATGCATATATCACGTTCAGTATCGAATTTAGCAATATATTTAACTTACAATTCGCAAAACCAACTAAATAAGCAGCGTCGTAACGTCAACAAGACGACAACATGATTGTAAAGCAAAGGTGTCATTTTACCTTTTAACATATTTAGCAACAAAGTATCTTGATACCAAACAAGGAATGATTTAAGAAACTTGATATAAACAAAAAAACTACACCCAAAATAACAATAACTGTTTAAGAAAAACTTTAAATCGTTTTCAAACTTCATGGTAATTTTGACAGTATGAGTTTTGTGAAACTCAAATATATAAACACGATAGGATATCTTTAAACAAGATGGCGACTCATCACTAATCGAAACATAAACAGGGGCACTAAAATTAAAACATAATTTTCATAAATTTAAAGCAATATTTTTTATTTGGGTCACAAATAAAAGAGCTGTGTCAGTTGAGTCCGACAATTAATCCGCCAACTCTTCGATCAGGCACTGTATCCTGCAAGAATGTTGGGAAAAATTTACAATGAACGCCGGGAACTCACCTGAGGACCACCATGCATAGCGAACGAAAAAAAAAGGTACGCTAATCGATGAGTAGTTTCGTTATCGTAATGACTTTTACTTAATCGTTTTTTAAAAAAAAGCTCGTTTTAGAGTACAATACTTTTGTGAAAACACTGAATTTCTGAAAGTTTTTCTTTTACTTCAGTTCAAAGTTTGAGCAGCAGTAATGTTAATTTTTTGCTTCAATCAGCGATGCGGATAGAGAGCAGCCTTGAAATTGATCGAATGTGTCGACTTTTTTGGTAAAACAAAAGTAATGTAAACAATAATCTAATTTTCTTTTTCAGCGTTCATGCCTTCATTTATGTTTACTTGTGAACTCTTACACTGTTGTAGTTTTAACAGATGAGAGCATTTCTGTTGCTTCGCTTGTTTTCTTCTGAAAATATCAGTTCAGTTCGTTTGAGATTTGAAACTCATGCACCTGTACCCTAAATAATACCAGAATTTCTGTTAGACCAACAAGAGTTTTCCTTTCTGTTTTTTCTGTCAGAAATCGCTTCAGGAAAAAAAGGAAAGTTGGGGGATATTTCGATAATTGGGAATCTGGCGCGGTCGTCTCATTTATGGTGCTGATAATTATATTTTGGTAACCCTGCTGATTTATAGTAACCCTATGTCAATAGAAGTTTGTGTTCGCTTTGTTTAGATTTGCAATGAAAAATACCTCTCGCGCAGGCGCTGAAGCCAAAAATTGACGCCAATGAAGAAAGAGCGCCAGATTCCCAATTATCGAAATATCCCCGAAAGTTGTTATCATTTTATTGTTGTAATATAGTATTAGTCTGAAAATTTCACCTTTTTTGCCATGTTTTCATTTGCTATAGATGTACATAAAAATATTTTATCGGCTCAGTGTTACATTCGATGTAAAACTTCAAATGCGATTGATAAAATGCTGGTTATTGTTCAAAGAAATTTCTTGGAAATAAGTTTTTATTCTGGTGCAATCCTGCACCACGAACTAAAACTTTTTTACCCTCCCAATTTTTTTATCCCAACAACATTTCACTCTTTAGAAAAAGCGGCATCTGTTTACACTGCTGATGAGAATGTCAATTGTCAGGTAAAAAGTGAATATGAAATCAAACAAAATGGGTCTGAATCATCCAATTTTGAACTATCGTTTCGTTTACAAATTTCCAATGATTCACTTATTGATAAAACTCTTCTAAAGCCTAATAGTGTTTTAAACTTTAGGAACCTTTTGAAAACTTTACTGAAACCAAACATTCCTTATAATATTGTTTGTTCAAAATGCAAGAATATTCTAAATAAATCACCAGTTGAATTTAACAGCATTGAAGATTTTCATTTTGATAGTTCAGAACTGTCAGAAAGTTGGTTTTGCCACAGTTATATTGAAGCGAAATCTGAGGTACTGAAAAGCAACGCTTGTTATATCAGTATGATGTTTGTGCATTTACACCAATCAATAGTTGAGCATCTTCATATGAGAAAATGTGATAAGTATTATGAATGCAATGATTGTAGTACTGTTTTGTCATCATCAAAAACACGGCAAGCATTTATTCCTTTTTTCTGTGATGCAATGACTTTTAAAACTACAGATGAATCATCGAGTCAGCAATCATGTGACAACATCACTCGAGCTTCCTTTCACAATTTAATTGAAAGTAGTTTACAATCTTCTTTTTCAAGTAAATTATATCTTTACTGTAAAGTAAGTATAATTTAAGTAATGAAATATAAAATGTGTACTGTATTGCAACTATTTATTTTATTTACATTTTTTTTGGCTAACCTTTTAAATACAGTCATATCAAAGTATAAACAAAATGTTTAAAAAAATCAATGAAATTAGCATTTGTTGTAAACAGATGAGCATTTTAAGCAAGCAAACATATTTGAATCAAAAAAGAAATAATGCACAAAAATTAATTTTTGCACTTTCAATGTTGAAAACTTAGTTGTAAGTTTTGCTAATAGTTTAAGTTGTAATATATTTAAGAGTGAAATAAGAAATAACAACATCAAATAGCACAAATTGAAGATTACTGCAGACAAGTGTTTCAGCGTTACAAAGAACGCCTTTTTCAATGCATCATAAGAAATGATCTTATTCTTATTTTACTTCTTATGCAGAAAGAAATTTATTTAACTTATAGTAAGATGGAAGGAAAAATGAAACGGTTTAGGATTTCCATTCAGTTAAGGGAGTATTCTAGTCTAGAGGCTTGATTTTAAGGTGATTTTTCGGCTTAATAGGAGAAAATAAAGTTGTTATTTTCACGATCCATTTTTATCAGTTTTTTATTGATACTTTAAAAGTATGAAAATGTATAATAGTTGAAAAAAAATTCAAAATTGTAGTTGGTGGTGGCTGGCAAAGTGGGAACTCTAAAAAGGGGGGGGGGGGCTATTCCAATCCTCCGGGTGATCTCAAACATAAAGTTAAGGTAATTCTTATTAAACAAGGATTTAGAATTGTCTGGACGTAGCTGATTTGAAAATATTTTATTTTTATTTATTTTTTTCACAAAACGGTGTCTTTTTGAAAAGTTCATTTTTTGGCTCCTTTTCTAAACTTTGGTATTTTTTAAAAAATAATAAAAATCAAAAATTACAAAAAACCCTACGTGGAGACAATTTTGATAGTACTAAGAACCAAATTTCATGCAAATCAGAACTTGAGATATGTTGTCAACCGTATCGAAAAACTATTTTTCGAGAAAAACACATTTCAAGTTTACAGTCTCATTTCAGCAAAAGTTGATTTAAACAAAATTAACTAACTCCAAAAATAATTTGAATTTCCATAAATCCGCTTAGAAACTTAAGGGTCTAAACTTTGAGAATATGAAGGGAAAAAAAATAGACTAGAATACCCCTTTAATGCCAGGTGAAAGTTTAAAAATAGTGTTTGGATTTTCAGAATAGAAATATAATTATCTTTTGGAAGATACACTTCTCAATCACATAAAACCAGTTGTTACCAGTTTCGTAAATAGCACTCCAGCAATACCCACCACGTGGGAGGGCGCACATGGTTTGAGAGCTTACAAAAAATAAAAAGCTCTACAAAAAATAACAAGTTTTAATTAAAAAAAAACTTTTTTGTTGAATAGATGCTTTTTCCTAATTCACTTATAAGCTTTATAAATTAAATCTCTTTTAATACATATTTTCTACTGTAAATGCATTTTTTTTTTCGGGGGGGGGGGGGGAATAATTATCGTGAAAAAGATCAGTGATATTGTGAGCTGAAAATTTTGCGAATTTTTCATGAACAGAGCCAAAAGTTGAAAAAGCTGCAATGAAAAAATGTTTCGTGAGGTTTAAATTTTTGTAATTACGGTGGATTCGCAAAAATGAGTGCTTTTACAGAAGTTATTTAATTTGCAAAAAATTATATTATGTATGATTCTCACTACTAAATATGAGCTAAAACCTGTACATCTTTAAGAGGTGAAGTGAATTGACTGGTACACTTTATTTTAGGTTTAATTTAAGATACTAGGAACATAAACCATAAAGGCAGAGCTGAATCTTCAAAAAGGCAGAGTGTTCAGCTGTTAAGAGCGGCAAACATTTAGAAGCAGGAGAAATTTACTACTTTTCATATTTTTTCAGTATCCTTAAAAACATAATATTAGTAAATTCTTTTTTCCTATGAAGAGCTTATTCTAATTTTCACAAGGAGAGCTGCCTATGATGAAGCCAAGGGATCCCTTCAAGCCTCCCCCTCCCCTTTTTTTATTGCATATGTGCCCTTACATAACAATAGGAAAATATGATTGCAGGAGCTTGAATGTGATTCTAACTGAAAGCAAGGATCAAAAAAGGTATTGTATGGGGAGATAACATTTCCGGGCTTATTGGCCGTTAGGGTGTCCCGAAAAATGTTTTTTTCGTTTTTCTTAATGCAAGACCTCTCAAAGTTGCGAAATCGATCGTAAATTACAAACATAATTTAAAAAATAGAATAAAACTATATCTTCAGGGCTCTACCGATCGTCAAAGTTTTGAAAAATTGTCATTTTTATGGCAACTGAAAAAGAAGTACTGTGAATAAAGTTATAAATTTACTGTGAAATAAAAGCTCGACAGCTGAAATAAAAAGATCGTGATTCGTAATATCAACACGAACAGAAAAAAAAAAAAAAACATATGGTGATTACTACTGTAAATGCCTATATGGGAATAACCCCCATTTCCGCAGTAGAATCGTCCACGAAGCTTGGCGCGACATCTCAATTTGCATGCAACAATATGTTACTGACGACTTCGACTTTGTTTGGTTTCAACTTGCTAATTCCTTTTACTTGTTTCGAGGACTTTCTTGGCTTGACTCACGGGTGTTTTCTTCGTAGCCAAAGTAATTTTAATGCTATAAAAGTACAGTTGCAATTGTTAGTGTTATATGCCGATTCTGTTAGTTTTAAGTAATGAGTTCGAGACGTAGTGAGACTACTTGTGCTATGCTGGGACCCTACAAGGAACTTGATGATCGGCAGCTACCTACTGTAAAAGACGTCATAAAATTTATTTTATTTGTCAGGAGCGAACAGAAATGTATGCATAATGGAAAGGACCCTTCCAGTTCAGATATATATACAATTGTTTCTGAAAAAATCAACAGTATTTGGACAAAAGCTTCAATTCCAATCGTAACTAAGGAACGAGTAATTCAATTATTAAAATTCTATTTCGAAAAGTACGTCAATTTGAAACGATACCTCAGAAACAAACGAAGTGATAGTTTTGAAAATAAACTGAAGTGCTTTTTAGAGTCATCTGAGAAGCTCTTCGACGTTGCGGCTTGTAAGTGCCCTGTATTTGAGTCTTGTTCGTGTTTCAAACCTAAAAAAGTTCCCATCAATGAGAGAAGTTTCTTGTTGGATCAAAGAAATGACAGGAAAATGGTGATAAGAGGTGTCGATAAGAAAGAAACAGCTAGATTAATGAAACAACAGCAGAGAAAACTTGAAAAGGCAGCAAAAAAGTCTTCTACTGAAAATAACGATTCTGTCTCAGCAAATTTTGATGACGATTCGATGCGTGAATTTTCTCCAGAAACGTATCCCATAACAGAGACGAATACGGCCTCTACAGGGACACCATCAACTTCAGCGACAAATAGGAATACACTGATCTTGCCAACAGTTGCTAAGGTCTGTGATAGATACAGTTTGTCGACGCGATCTGCTGCTGCTGTTGCTTCTGCAGTTTTAGCTGATGTCGGCTTGGTTTCAAAAGAAGATTTAACTCTAGTTGTTGATAAAAACAAAATCCACAGAGCTGTAGCTAAAGCTCGGAAAGAAGCTTCCAAAGATATCGGAAGTATTGTTATAAAAAGCATTTACTTTGATGGACGTAAAGACAAGACTCTGATAAATGAGAAAATAGGAGCTCGTTACCATCGCAAAGAAATTTTAGAAGAGCACGTCTCAATTTTAGCAGAACCCGGATCAATTTATTTGGGACACACAACGCCAAGTCGTAGCACTGCAAAGGCAATTCTAACTTCGATTACAGCTCTATTAGAAGGTCAATGCTTGAATTTAGAAGACGTGATTTGCGTTGGATGTGACGGAACTGCAATAAACACCGGTTGGAAGGGTGGCGTGATTCAATATTTAGAGGATGATTTGGAAAGACCATTGCAATGGTGTGTATGCTTCATGCCAACGAATTACCCCTTCGTCATTTATTCTTGACCTTAGATGGTTGCACTTTGGGTCCTAAAGAATATTCCGGACCTATTGGAAAACAGTTAGCTGATTGTGAAAATAAAATGACATTGTTTTTTTGCGCGGTGGATGATAATTTGCCTAATTTGCCGAAAAATGTGGTTGATGAACTAAGCACGGATCAAAAATATCTTTATGAGATTTGTCAAGCTGTATCAACTGGTTTCTGTAGTCCTGAGCTGGCAAATCGCCAACCTGGAAAAATGGCGCACTCGAGATGACTTACTTCTGCTAATCGTATACTCGGACTTTATGTAAGTACTCTTAATCCAACAGAAAATTTGCGATTACTTGTTAACTACGTGGTTAAAGTGTACGCTCCAGTTTGGTTCTTGATCAAGCAAAAGTCATCTTTTAAGGAAGCAGCCAAACATCTTTTTCAAATGATTGTGTACTCTCGATTTTTACCCGAAAACTTGAAATCTGTTGTGTATTCTGTTATCGAAAGAAATGCTTTTTTTTGCGCACCCAGAAAACCTGCTGGTCAGTATGTTGTTTGATGATAGGAAGCACATTCGGGAGTTAGCATTACGAAGAATAAAAAAAGCTAGAGAGGCTGAAAGTAGCACTAAACGCAGAATATTTAAAACACCAAAAATTAACTTCTCTGCTAAAGATTATACGGAAATAATTGTCTGGAAAGAGTGTCAGGTTACAGCACCACCGGTTCTTCGACATATTTCTAACGAGAACCTTCAAATTATGGCAAAAGATAATAGCTTGGAAATCGTTGACTTTCCTTGCCACTCACAATCTGTGGAAAGATGTGTTAAACTAATAACACAGGCTTCACAAAGTGTTACTAACGCTACTTCTAGAGATGACTTCGTTAGAACCAGGTTGCAATCTCGCACAGAAATGCCAAATTTTGGACACAAAAATAAGTTTAATTTCTAAACTTTTGTCATTATTTATAAACTGTAGTTTGTTTATTTTGTTTTCTTGTGCTTTGTTTCATTAGTTTCTTAAATAAAATGCTTTCTAAACTTTATTTTTTAAATCATATCGTTTAAGTCTGTCAAAAATGTGAAATATGCAAAACTTCAAAGAGCGGTAGAGCCCTCAAGATGACACGCAATTCCATTTTTTTCACCTTTTTCGTGATCTGTGAAAAGTTTCGCAAATTTTGACACCTCTTGTGATAGTGTAGCTCAAATTTATTTTTTTCTCATATATGAACGGGACACCCTATTGGCCGTGGTCTAATTGGAGTAGAAATTCCAGACGTTTCGGCTTGCTTTGCTACACCTTGAGCTAGCATTTCAAGCCAATGGATTCACTAGAGGAGAAATTAGAAGAGCCCTTCATCCCAGGAGGTCCCAAAATAACAAACAGAAATTTACCCCATCTGAACCATTAGGGAAGTATTCTTACCCTACCTACACAGAGTTACTGACCGAATTGGAAAACTCCTTGAAAAACACAACATCAAGACCATTTTCAAGCCCACCACTCAACTCAGGAATTCTTATCGCCCGGTGAAGGACCCCTGTGACCCTTTGTCTACATCTGGAGTTAAAAAAATTCCGTGCTCCTGTGGATCAGTTTATGTCGGAACTATGAAGCGCAGCATCAAGACACGCTTTTCTGAGCATGTTCGTCATTGCCGTTTAGGAAACTATGATAAGTCAGCTGTAGCGGAACACAGCCAACAAGAAGGAGCCCACAACATCAAATTTAAAGACACAGAAATCTTGGCTACAACATCTCATTACTTTGCCCGTTTTCATCGCAAAGCTATAGAAATTTTCAAACACCTCTTTAATTTCAACAGAAAAGAGGAGAATTTCAATTTACCAAAAACATGGCACCCTACCCTTAGATCCGCTCGCCACAACAGTCAAAAACATACTGTAGTCCAATCCAATCGGAAACCGGCAGCCACCACGGCTTGTGAATCCCATCCACTCAGGTACCAGGATCATCCAGCGGCTTGAATCTCATCCAATCAGGAACCTTATTCCACCAGTGGCTTGAGAACACCTCCCAATCAGGACCAGCAGCCCAGCAGCAGTTTGCTTAAATACCGGAGCCACCAAAGCCAGGAATCAGTCTCACCAAACTCAAACCACTGATGATGGCTGCAGCAAAGCAAGCCGAAACGTCTGGAATTTCTACTCCAGTTAGACCACGGCCAATAAGCCCGGAAA